>NC_072383.2:19727500-19900000 GCF_028885625.2 Pongo pygmaeus | reverse complement strand
TCTTTCTGAGCACACAACCCTTCTTTCATAGCTCTTGGTCAAATGAGAGGAGGGAAAGGGAAATAACCTATTTTGAAAGCATACCTCAGGGCCAGGTTCAGGATCAGGTAACTCTATTTCCTCTTTTTGTTTGTTTGTTTGTTTAAACAGGGTCTCACTCTGTCGCACAGGCTGGAGTGCAGTGGCGTGATCTTGGCTCACTGCAACCTCCCCCTCCTGGGTTCAAGCAATTCTCCTGCCTCAGCCTCCCGAGTAGCTGGGATTACAGGCACGTGCCATCATGCCCAGCTAATTTTTGCATTTTTTGGTAAAGACAGGGTTTCATTGTGTTGGCCAGGCTGGTCTTGAACTCCTGGCCTCAAGTGATCCTTCCACTTTGGCCTCCCAAAGTGCTGGGATTACAGGCATGAGCTACCACGCCCAGCCCCTATTTCCTTTTTATACAGATGAGAAAACTCATCTAGGATATCTGAGGATGATGGCTAAGTAAACCGTAAGCAGGGTCTCTAGTCTGGCTCATGCTGTTATCCCCAGCACCTCACTGAAGAATTGGTCCCTGGTAGGAAGAGAGAAACAAAAGAAGTGGAGGGATCATTGTTGCACAACTGGAGCAGGGAGGAGAGAAAAGTGATGAAGTTGTGGGTGACCCCATTGCTTGAGCAGTGCTAGTGCAGGATCCTTCTGTGTTGTAACTGTGTCTTATGCAACTTAAACCACATGGAACACAATACTGGAAACATGGTGGGTGCTCAAAGGAGGTTTTTCTAATTAATTAATCCAGATTAGCAGCATTTAAAACATAAGTCTAGGCCGGATGCAGTGGCTCATGCCTGTAATCCCAGCACTTTGGGAGGCCGAGGCAGGCAGATCACAAGGTCAGGAGTTTGAGACCAGCCTGGCCAATATGGTGAAACCTTGTCTGTACTAAAAATACAAAAATTAGCCAGGCGTGGTGGCGGGCACCTGTGGTCTCAACTACTCGGGAGGCTGAGGCAGGAGAATGGCGTGAACCCAGGAGGCGGAGGTTGCAGTGAGCCGAGATGGCACCACTGCACTCCAGCCTGGATGACAGAGTGAGATTCTGTCTCAAAAAAACAAAAACAAAAAGAGTCTGTTATTACTGTCGCATTAACAGCTCAGAATTTGGTTAATTTTTTTTTTTTTTTTTTTTTTTTTAGACAAGGTCTCATCACTCTGTTGCCCAGGCTGAATTGCAGTGGCCCAATGCTTGCTCACTGCAGCCTTGATCTCCTGGGCTCAAGTGATCCTCCCATCTCAGCCTCCTAAAGTGATGGGATTACAGGCATGCGTCATAATGTCCAGCCCTATTCTCTCCTCCTCTCTGTGAGATTCCAGATCCTTGTAATCTTGGGAGACAGAGAGATAATAATCTTTTTTATTAAAAAACAAGATATTTATTACATATGTTTTCACTCAGCAAAGATTTACTACGTGCATAACACTCTGCTAAGTCGTGAGATGCCATGGGGATACAGTGGGGGACTCACAAGTTTATTAATGCTACAATAGGGAAGAAGCTAAAGCTGTGAAGTACACGATAAAGGGATGTTTTGTCCCAAGAGGCATAAGGCAGTCAGGAAAGTATTTCTTGAAGTAGTGAGGTTTTAGCTGAAAGGTAGGTAAGATTTCCTAAAACAAGGGAAAGGGTGTGTGGGTGTGAGTTCATGTGTGCCTGAAGGGAGATTGTCTCAAGCAGAGAGAACACCATGTCTTTTTGATCAACTTGGATCTCCACATTCTTTTTTTTCTTTGTTTTTTGAGACGGAGTCTCGCTCTGTCGCCCAGGGTGGAGTGCAGTGGCGTGATCTCGGCTCACTGCAAGCTCCGCCTCCCGGGTTCACACCATTCTCCTGCCTCAGCCTCCCGAGTAGCTGGGACTACAGGTGCCTGCCACCACGCCCAGCTAATTTTTTGTATTTTGTTTAGTAGAGACGGGGTTTCAGCGTGTTAGCCAGGATGGTCTCGATCTCCTGACCTCGTGATCCGCCCGCCTCAGCCTCCCAAAGTGCTGGGATTACAGGCGTGAGCCACTGCGCCCGGCTCCACATTCTTTTTATGTTTTATTTTTTAATTTTATTTGTTCATTTTTGAGACACAGTCTGTAATTTTATTTTTTATTTATTTATTTTTTTGAGATGGAGTCTTGCTCTGTTGCCCAGACTGGAGTGTAGTGGTGTGACCTCAGCTCACTGTAACCTCCACCTCCCAGGTTCAAGTGACTCTCGTGCCTCAGCCTCCCTAGTAGCTGGGATTACATGTGCCCGCCACCACGCCCAGCTAATTTTTGTATTTTTAGTAGAGATGGGGTTTCACCATGTTGGCCAGGCTGGTCTCAAACTCCCAACCTAAGGTGATCCATCCACCTCAGCCTCCCAAAATGCTGGGATTACAGGCGTGAGCCATCGTGCCTGGCCTGGATCTCTACATTCTGTGAAGCATGAGCAAGTACATAAAGTCAGATGACTGGTATGGTTAAGTTCACAAACTGAGCCTCCTCATTTTCTTTCCCTTTAAATTGTGGTAAAACGCACATAACATAAAATTTACCATTTTAACAATTTGAAAGTGTACAATTCGGTGGCATTAAGTACATGTATTCATAATGTGCAGACATTCATTCATAGTGTGCAGACATCATGACCTCGTTAACAAAACCTTTTCTTCATCTCAAATGGAAACCCCATACCCATCAAGTAGTCACTTCTCATTTCCCTCTTTCCAAGCACCTGGCAACTACTAATCAGCTTTCTGTCTTTATGAACTTGCCTATGGTGGATATTTCATATCAATGGAATCATACAATATGTGGCCTTTTGTAAATTCGTTCTTCACTTAGCATAATCCTTCCTTCCTTCCCCCTTCCCCTTCCCCTTCCCCTTCTGCTTCCCTTCCCCTTCCCCTTCCTTCCCTCCCTCCCTCCCTCCCTCCTTCCTTCCTTTTGATGGAGTCTCACTCTGTCACCCAGGCTGGAGTGCAGTGGCACGATCTCGGCTCACTGCAACCTCCACCTCTTGGGTTCGAGTGATCCTCCTGCCTCAGCCTCCTGAGTAGCTGGGACTACAGGCATGAGCCCCACATTGGGCTAATTTTTGTATTTTTAGTAGAGACAGGGTTTTGCCATGTTGGCCAGGCTGGTCTCGAACTCCTGACCTCAGGTGATCCACCTGCCTCAGCCTCCCAAAGTGCTGGGATTACAGGCGTGAGCAACCTTGCCCGGCCTAGCATTCCAGAGATAACTATATCCTGATTTTGCCATTTATCCTTTTCCACAGGTCTTTATATTTTTACAATGTTTATGTGTCCATATATGTGTGTGTGTATTTTCATGAATATTTTATGCTTATATAGATAAAATTACATTGTATGTATCCTTCTGTCACTTGCTTCCTACCCCTAGCCCACTAATCTCACATCTGTGTGAAATTTTCATGCTGAGACATGTCACCCAAGTCTGTTTATTTTCAGTGCAGCATAACCTTTTCATTGCATGAATATACAAAAGTGACACAGTTATCTATTCAAAAGGCAAATCTGGTCCTGTCAATCTCCTACTTAAAATACCTCAGGGCCGGGCGTGGTGGCTTAAGTCTGTAATCCCAGCGCTGTGGGAGGCCGAGGCAGGTGGATCACCTGAGGTTGGGAGTTCGAGACCAGCCTGACCAACGTGGAGAAACCCCATCTTTACTAAAAATACAAAATTAGCCAGGCGTGGTGGCACATGTCTGTAATCCCAGCTACTCGGGAGGCTAAGGCAGGAGAATCGCTTGAACCCAGGAGGCAGAGGTTGCGGTGAGCTAAGATCATGCCATTGCGCTCCAGTCTGGGCAACAAGAGCAAAACTCTGTCTCAAAAAAAAAAAAACAAAAACAGGCCGGGCCTGTAATCCCAGCACTTTCGGAGGCTGAGGTGGGCCGATCATGAGGTCAGGGGATCGAGACCATCCTGGCTAACACAGTGAAACCCCATCTCTACTAAAAATAAAAAAAATTAGCTGGGTGTGGAGGCAGGCTTCTGTAATTCCAGCTACTTAGGAGGCTGAGGCAGGAGAATTGTTTGAACCCGGGAGGCAGACATTGCTGTGAGCTGAGATCACGCCATTGCACTCCAGCCTGGGCAACAAGAGCAAAACATATACATATTTTTTCCAGCTGGAGCTGGAAGATTGCTTGAGTTTAGGAGTTTGAGACCAGCCTGGGCAACATAGTGAGACCTTGTCTCTACAAAAAAATTTAAAAATTACCCGGGTGTAGTGGTGTGAGCCTATAGTCCCAGTTACTCAGTAGGCTGAGGTGGGAGGATTGCTTGATCCCAGGAGGTTGAGGCTGAAGTAAGAAGTCAGCCAGGATCATGCTACTGCACTCCAGCCTGGGTGACTCAATGAGACCCTGTTCACAAAAAAAGAGAGAGAGAGAGACGGCTGGGTGCGGTGGCTCATGCCTGTAATCCCAGCACTTTGGGAGGCTGAGGTGGGTGGATCACCTGATGTTGGGAGTTTGAGACCAGCCTGACCAACGTGGAGAAACCCCGTCTCTACTAAAAATACAAAATTAGCCGAGCGTGGTGGTGCTTGCCTGTTATCCCAGCTACTCGGGGAGCTGAGGCAGGGGGATTGCTTGAATGCAGGAGCCGGAGGTTGCAGTGAGCCGAGATGGCGCCATTGCACTCCAGTGTGGGCAACAAGAGCAAAACTCCTTCTCAAAAAAAACAAAAAAGGAGATACAAACATTAGCTGGGTGTGGTGGCACATGCCTGTAATCCCAGCTACTCAGGAGGCTGAGGCATGAGAATCACTTGAACCGAGGAGGCAGAGGTTGCAGTGAGCTGAGATCGTACCACTGCACTCCCGCCTGGGCGACAGAGCACGATTCTGTCTCAAAAATAAAGTAAAATAAAAGAAAATAAAAATAGATTTTAAACAATATATTCTTTGAGGGTTTCATCAGACATTTATGAAGATTCTCAGTGAGTTCTATTGCTGGCTGTGACCTTCATTGTTCTCTTCCGTTCAACCTGATGCCTGATGCACCTTCTGATCCTTGCTCCCTTCTGCCTCCAATCCTCAAGCTTACAGCCTTTTTACTGCTTCCAGATTTCCACTTTCTTTTCTTCCTTTAAATTTTTATTTCTTTTACTTTTGTAAAAGGAGGCAGATGTGCCACGGATTATATGTTGTTTCCACAAAATGTATCTGCTGAGTCTACTTTTGGTCCATCCACAGGAATCTTAGGAGAACTGGTTATTGTCTCTCTGAAAGCAATCACAGTCCTTCCTTGAGTCTCCCAGAACATTTTAGCCCAGATGGTGTTAAGAACCAAAGCCTAGGTGTTCTCTTCAGATCAAGATAGTAGACAAGATAATAGACTTATGCTATGCTGGTATTATGTTTTTAGGGCTAGGTTTGATTTTAAAATGTAACTGTGGCCAGGCGTGGTGGCTCAAGCCTGTAATCCCAGCACTTTGGGAGGCTGAGGCAGGTGAATCACAAGGTCAGGAGATGGAGACCATCCTGGCTAACACTGTGAAACCCCGTCTCTACTAAAAATACAAAAAAATTAGCCGGGCATGGTGGCGGGCACCTGTAGTCCCAGCTACTCGGGAGGCTGAGGCAGGAGAACGGCATGAACCCGGGAGACAGAGCTTGCAGTGAGCCGAGATCGCGCCACTGCACTCCAGCCTGGGCGACAGAGTGAGACTCCGTCTCAGGAAAAAAAAAACAAGAAAAAAATAAAATAACTGTGTAAGTTGTCTATTACAATGTTTTAAATCAACTATGAGTCATTCCAAAAAAACAAGCAAACAAACCAAATCACTAGAAACTCAAAGGAGAGCCTGTTTTATGTTGATGTTCCTGAGATTTCCTCAGAGATGATACATTCACACTATCAAATTCTTCCAGACCATTTCACAATAAGTTTTTACTTAGCATCCTGACCCATGACTTTCTTTTTGGCATGCCGATCAGTCTTCCTTCAAAAACAGGTTCTACATGATTGTGTGCTGAGCCTATTCCTGAAATAATTATCACTTTGTTTTACCAAGTGAGCTTTAGTCAGGCAACTGGGGATGTGCTGGAGTGTGTCCTCTTAGAAATACAAGTGAAATGTAACAGATTGCCAATAGCTATATTTTCCAGAATGGCTTATTTATGGTTTTCCCTTTAAACTTGGCTTTGACTCAACTCAGAAGGTTTTACAGCTAACATTTAGAGGTCACTTGCGGGGCAGAAGGCATCATCAGGTTGATTTTAACTGACTAGTTTATCTCCAGTTTCTGGCCCAATGGGAAACTAAAAATGGAAATTTACTTTCTGCTCTTTATTCTAAAACAAAGACGTGATTGCTTGCCAAAAATAAATCATAGAATGTGGAAGTGTTTAAAGAAGATCCAGAATGAACATTATCGTGTATATCCAGGCTTTTCTGTGAATGAATAGTATACATGTCTCTTTAACAAAATGGGATCCTGCAGGACATATTGTTTTATAAACTGCCCTGTTTGCTACATATACAGTGAACAGCTTTTCATAGATTAACCACACCATACAATAAGGGACAACATGCACCAGATAGTCTCTGGTTTATTTAACCAGTTCCCTGCAGGTGACATTTACTTTGTGAGGTGGATGTTAGTTTGTGGGATATTTTTTGCAGCTTGGCTCACTCAACACCCATTTCAACTCTTTTCTCCTTGCCTTTCTCTATTCTAAAGTCTGGGAAGAGAAACACTTGTTTTCCCAGACACCCCGATGGCTAGGGTGGCCATGTCATTTGGTTCTGGCCAGTGAGAATATAAGACTGTGTTGAGACCACTCAATATGACATAGCACACCTGCTCACCAAAATGTGTGTGGATTTCTCCCCACCAGCCCACCAAGCAAACCTCCAGCAGATTCTCCAGCGCATACCAGCTAGGTGTCCTCTAATTCAATTCTGACACTACATACCTGGAGATAGTGTCCGTTCCCATGGGTGGAAGGATCAGCCCCACTAAAACTGCCTCCACTTTAGATGCCAATCACAAGTCCGTGCCACCCCAGACTTTCTGACTGGCTACAAACCAGGACTACCATGACCCTCTCCTTGGGTTTGATTAATTTGCTAGGAGGGCTCACAGAACTCAGGGAAACACTTACGCTGATGGTTTATAATAAAGGATACAGATGAAGAGATGCATAGGGAGAGGTATGGGGTAAGGGGTGCGGAGCTTCCACACTGTCTCCAGGAACCTCCACACATTCAGTCATCTGGAAGCTCATCAGAACCGTGTCTTTTATGGAGGCTTCATGGCATAGGCAAGATTGATTCAATCATTGACCATTGCTGATCAACTTAACTTTCGGGCTTTCTCCCTTCCCCACAGGTCTACGGGTGGGGCTGAGAGGTCCAACCCTTTAGTCATCCAGTTGGTTCCCCTGACAACAAATCCCCAACTAGAGCCTATCTAGGAGCCCCAGCTACGAGTCTTCTCATTAGCAGACAAAATACACTCTTTGGCTAAAAGTGGTTGCTCATTCCTGTAATCCAGCACTGTGGGAGGCTGAGGCGGGAAGATTGCTTGAGCTCAGGAGTTCGAGACCCACCTGGGTAACATCACAAGACCTCGTCCCTATAAAACAAACAAACAAACAAAATAAAACCACATGAAGAAGAAGAAGAAGAAAAGGAAGGAGGAGGAGGAGGAGGAGGAGGAGAAGAAGAAGAAGAAGAAGAAGATGAAGAAGAGAAAGAGGAAGAGGAAGAAGAAGAAGAAGAAGAAGAAGGAGGAGGAGGAGGAGGAGAAGAAGAAGAAGAAGAAGATGAAGAAGAGGAAGAGGAAGAGGAAGAGGAAGAGGAAGAAGAAGAAGAAGAAGAAGAAGAAGAAGAAGAAGAAGAAGAAGAAGAAGAAGAAGAAGAAGAAGAAGAAGAAGAAGAAGAAGAAGAAGAAGAAGAAGGAAAAAAAGAGAAAAGAAAAAAGTAAAAAAATAAACAACAACAACAGCAACAAAAAAACAACAAAAGAAACAAAAACCTAACTAGGTGAGGCATCATTCACCTATGGTCCCAGCTACTCAGGAGGCTGAGGTAGGAGGATTGCTTGGACCCAGGAAGTCAGGAAGTCAAGGCTGTAGTCTGCTGTAATTGCTTCACTGCACTCCAGCCTGGGTGATGGAGCAAGATCCTGTCTCAAAAAACACTCATCACTATGGAGATTCCAAGAATTTTAGGAGCAGGAAACCAGATGAAGACCTAATATATATTTCACAACAGCACAGAGACATAAAAGGAGACAGCTGATAATGCCTCTTCGGCTTCCCGTTCTGCACAGGTGGCAATGCCTGAGTTGGGGCAATCGCTGCTGATAGAACAGGGAGAGAGGAGCTTGGCTTCTTCATAGCACCCTGGAGTCTCCAGCAAGCCCTGCACTCCCTCCCCACGTTGGACTTCTTATGGCATGAGATAAGTAGGCCCTGCATTTATTTATTTACTTACTTATTTTATTTTATTTTATTTTTTGAGGCAGAGTCTCGCTCTGTCACCCAGGCTGGAGTGCAGTGGTGCAATCTTGGCTCACTGCAGCCTCCTGAGTAGCTGAGACTACAGGCGTGTGCCACCATGCCTGGCTAATTTTTGTATTTTCTGATAGAGACGGGGTTTCGCCATGTTGCCTAGGCTGGTCTTGAACTCCTGACCTCAGGTGATCTGCCCGCCTTGGCCTCCCAAAGTGCTGGGATTACTACAGGCGTCAGCCACCGCACCTGCCAGGCCAGAGATAAGTAGACCCTGTATTTAAACCACATCTAAAACAAACTGCAAAATGCCTCTGGGTACTCACCAGGTGATTTCTTGGAGATATATTCCCAGAAGTAGAATTGCTGGGTCAAAGAAGATACATTTGTAAGGCTTTGGAAAGGTTTTATCAATTACACTCCCACCATTCCCATATGAGTACACCCCTTTCGCTACATCCTGCTAACTCTGTACATTATCACTCTTCTTAATCTTTTCCAATCTGATGGGTAAAAAAGGATATCTCATCATTTTAATTTGCATATCTTTGATTACCACAGATACTGAGCATCTGTTCATATGTGTATCCAATGCTTGTATTTCTTCTTTTGTAAACTTCAATTTAGGGAATTTGACTAGAAGCAGCTGCTTCCCTCATCTTTGCTTGTGGACAGTTTGAGGGGATATGGCTAGAAGCCAAGGGGTTTGAAATGTTAGCAACTCCATTATGTCCCTGCTATTTTCCAGAGGGTATTACAGGCATTAACTCTGTCTCAGGCCTGCTCTTTGGCCTGCTTTCAGATGCTGCACAACCCCCAAAACACTTGGCAAAAATCTAGGTGAGAAAAAAAAAAGCTGGGGTTCCTTCAGCATCTGCTACTTAAGGCATATATGCTGAACAAGTTTCTGGACAGCTTTGGTTGCTACTTCAAACACAGTGTGACGAATCTTTCATTTTCTTATGTTGGGTAGACCCAGATAGCCTAATAAGGCAAAGAACAGTAATTTCTTTATAAGCAACACAAATGCCTCCACATAAATCACACATTTCAAGTAATATGATAATTTGGATAGATAACATGGATTTTTTTCGTGGGCGCTACTCCATTTTGACGTGGAATAACAAGTCAAGTCTTCATCGATCTTTTTTTTTTCTTCTTGAGATGGAGTCTCGCTCTGTCGCCCAGGCTGGAGTGCAGTGGCGCGATCTCCGCTCACTGCAAGCTCCGCCTCCCGGATTCACGCCATTCTCATGCCTCAGCCTCCCGAGTAGCTGGGACTGCAGGCGCCACCACCACACCCGGCTAATTTTTTGTATTTTCAGTAGAGATGGGGTTTCACCACGTTAGCCAGGATGGTCTCGATCTCCTGACCTTGTGATCCGCCCGCCTCGGCCTCTCAAAGTGCTGGGATTACAGGCGTGAGCCACCGCGCCCGGTCGATCCATTTTTAACTCACGCTTTTGTAATCACCCAGGGCTAATAAAAATAAGTTTTGACTGGATATAAGGGCTAGATTCTAAGTCCGTTACACCTGGGGACAGAGGCAGGGCCAAAAGTATGTGCTGAAGCTGACACAGAAAAAAGAGAACAGAGAATCTAGAGAGACTCTGGCTGTCTATACCTTTGCATGTATAGTCTCTGCCTTTCCAAATGATTTTCCGTGAGTGATTCTCAGCCTGCAGGGCCCAGGGGGAACCTACAGGCTCAGGCTAGCATTCTTAGACACTGGGGCTTTCACTTCAGGAAGCAGACTACCGGCCGGGCGCGGTGGCTCACGCCTGTAATCCCAGCACTTTGGGGGGCCGAGGCGGGCGGATCATGAGGTCAGGAGATCGAGACCATCCTGGCTAACGTGGTGAGACGCCGTCCCTACTAAAAATACAAAAAATTAACCGGGCGTGGTGGTGGGCGCCTGTGGTCCCACCTACTCGGGAGGCTGAGGCAGGAGAATGGCGTGAACCCGGGAGGCGGAGGTTGCAGTGAGCCGAGATGGCGCCACTGTACTCCAGCCTGGGCCACAGAGCGAGACTCCATCTCGAAAAAAAAAAAAAAAAAAAAAAAAGAAGCAGACTACCGCCGGGCGTGGTGGCTCACGCCTGTAATTCCAGCACTTTGGGAGGCCGAGGCGGGCGGATCACCTGAGGTCAGAAATTTGAGACCAGCCTGGCCAACGTGGTGAAATCCCATCTCTACTAAAAATACAAAAATTAGCCGGGCATGGTGTGGGGCGCCTGTAATCCCAGCTACTTGGCAGGCTGAGGTAGGAGAATCGCTTGAAACCGGGAGGCAGAGGTTGCAGTGAGCGGAGATCATGCCGTGGCACTCCAGCCTGGGCGACAAGAGCAAAATTCCGTCACACACACACACACACACACACGCAGACTACCGCTGATTTGGAAGTGGCAACAGCGATTGGCATCTTCCTTGGGAAGATGGGCTAATAAATTTTTGTTTTTTGAGACAGGGTCTCACTTTGTCACCCAGGCTGGAGTGCAGTGATGCAATCATGGCTCACTGCAGCCTTGACCTCCCACGCCCAAGCAATCCTCCTACCTCAGCCTCCCAAGTAAGTGGGACCACAGGCGTGCCCCACTACGCCCGGCTAGGTTTTTTTTTTTTTAATTATTTATGTTGTGTTGTAGAGACAGAGTCTCTGTATGTTGCCCAGGCTGGGATGAGCTGATATCTTCTATTTGCACCTCCAGATCTCACATTTTTCAGCTGTGCCCTGTCACAGGAAGCCAACCTGTATGGACTATATGGGTGGTTCTCAAACTTTTGGGGTCTCAGGATTCTCACATGCTTAACAACTATTGAGTATCCCAGATAGCTTGTTTGTGTAGGTTACATCTATGTGTATTCACTGCAGTGGAAGTGAAAACTGAGAAATGTTTAAAATATTTACTCATTCATCTAAAATAACAATAAACCTGCTATAACTTAATACAAATAACATATTTTTAATAAAAAAAACCTCTATGTTCCAAAACAAAACTGAGAAGACAGACACTGTTTTTCACTTTTATAACTTTCTTTAATATCTGGGTTAATAGAAGACAGATATTCACTTCTGCTTCTGCATTCAATCTGCTGAGATATCACAGGCCATGCAGCCTTTTGGAAACTCCACTGTTCACTATTGAGAGAATGAGTAAAAAAGGCAAATAACATCTTACCATTACTATGAAAACAGTTGTGACTTCATGGGATTTCCTGAAAAGGCCTTGGAGATCCCCAGGAGTTCCTGGCAACACCCAGCAGAACTCCTGTGACCTGTGAATCCTGTTGGGTTCAGCCAGTGGGAGCCCCATTAAGAAATTGTGACAAGGGGCCCGGCGCGGTGGCTCACGCCTGTAATCCCAGCACTTTGGGAGGCCAAGGCGGGCGGATCACGAGGTCAGGAGATCAAGACCATCCTGGCTAACACGGTGAAACCCCGTCTCTACTAAAAATACAAAAAATTAGCCAGGCATGGTGGCAGGTGCCTGTAGTCCCAGCTACTCGGGAGGCTGAGGCAGGAGAATGACATGAACCTGGGAGGTAGAGCTTGCAGTGAGCTGAGACTGCGCCACTGCACTCCAGCCTGGGCGACAGGGCGAGACTCTGTCTCAAAAAAAAAAAAAAAAAAAAAAAAGAAATTGTGTCAAGGAAGCATGCCATCAGAATATTTATTCTCTTGGCTCAATCCTTGTAGAGACTGCTCACACCGAGGCTGGCTGTGTCTCTTGAAAAGAGTGTAAGGGCTTCTCTCAAATGATTGTTTCCTATGGATTCCAGTTACTCCTCCTCTCTTCCCTTTGGGCCTAGGAGTGAAAACAGCTCTTGGATTATCAATCTTCAGTCCTTCTATACTCTGTGCATACCTTTGGTAAATAACCACTCCTGAGTTTATCCCCACAAATAAAACAAAAATCCAATAAACAACACAGAGACTTACTATATGCCAATTCTCAAAGTGACTAGAACTCAAAGTGATGTTAGACTATCAGCATTAGTATTACCTGGGAATTTATTAGAAGGTAAATTCTTGGATCTCCCTCCAGATTGACTGAATAAGGTATTTTAGGAACGAGGCCCAGCAATAGCAAAGTTTTAAAAGGCCCTTCCGGTGAGTCTGATGCCTTCTAAATTGTGACCAGTTTTGTTTGTTTTTTGAGATGGAGTTTTGCTCTTGTTGCCCAGGTTGGAGTGCAATGGCGCGATCTCGGCTCACTGCAACCTCCGCCTCCTGGGTTCAAGCAATTCTCCTGCCTCAGACTCCCAAGTAGCTGGGAATACAGGTGTCTGCCACCATGCCCAGCTAATTTTGTATTTTTAGTAGAGACGGGGTTTCGCCATGTTGGTCAGGCTGGTCTCGAACTCCTGACCTCAGGTGATCTGCCCGCCTTGGCCTCCCAAAGTGCTGCGATTACAGGTGTGAGCCACGGCTCCTGGCATGTGACCCAGTTTTAAAATGCTGATTAACGGCTGGGCGCGGTGGCTCACTCCTGTAATCCCCGCACTTTGGGAGGCCAAGGCGGGCAGATCACGAGGTCAGGAGATCGAGACCATCCTGGCTAACACGGTGAAACCCCGTCACTACTAAAAAGACAAAAAAATTAGCCGGGCGTGGTGGCAGGCGCCTGTAGTCCAGCTACTCGGGAGGCTGAGGCAGGAGAATGGCGTGAACCCAGGAGGCGGAGCTTGCAGTGAGCTGAGATTGTGCCACCGCACTCCAGCCTGGGTGACAGAGCGAGACTCTGTCTCAAAATAAATAAATAAATAAATAAAAATTAAATGCTGATTAACTAAGATGATTAATAACGGTGACCTGGTAAACTTAGAAACAATTACAGTTAGATGAGGTTAGCCTTAGTGAATAACGGCTAATGGTAGCAAGTATTTATATGCTGCTAGACACTATTCTACACTTGATGTGTTAACGTATTTAGTCTTTACAACCACATGTTGTAATAACTCTTAGTAGGCTGTTATGGTTTGAGTATTAGTCCACTCCAAAACTCATGTAGAAATTTAATTCTCAATGTGGCAGGGGACTTTGAGAGAGATGACTGGATCATGAGGCCAGGGATTCATTTATTCGTGGGTTGATGAATGAATGGGTTATCACTGGAGAACTGTCAGCTTTGTAAGTGGAAGACAGACCTGAGCTAGCGTGTCAGCATGGTGACACGCTCTGCCTCTCATTGTGCATGATGCCCTGAGCCTCCCTGGGACTCTGTAGCGTACCCACCAGCAACAAAGCCCTCGCCAGACATGGCCTCTTGACTTTGGACTTCTGTCTCCAGAACTGTAAGAAATATATTCCTTTTCTTTATAAGATACCATTTTAGGTGTTCTGTTATAAGCAACAGAAAACAAACTAAGACACAGACCAATTTCGTGGAAAAACTTAGGTTTAGGAAGGATGAATACCTTGGCCTGAGGACACACAGTAAAAGTGGCAAAGCTCAGTTCCAACTCAGGTAGCCTAGCACCAGCCTCTGTGCTCCTCCCCACTATACAGTGAGGCCGCATGGCAGCAACAAGGGCGTTCTGGAGGAACTCAGGCTTCCTGGCAACAGAGTTGGTGGAGGGTCCCTCCTGCCAAGCTAGAATAATCGCCTATACTGTTTCCCACACCAGAAGAATGAAGATGAAGCTTCTTCTAGGGAAGGGCTGGAATGAGTGAGCCTTCACTCAAAGAGATTGGGTAGGCTTTTCTGAATCTAGTTAATAGAGGACTCGAGGGACTTTCCAGTAAGCTGGTGAGTCACTGAGTGCAGGGACATAGCTGGGGGTTCTATCTCCTGTTCTTAAATGTGTTGTCTCAGGCTTGAATTACATAAACTAGTCCTGCTGTATTTTCTCCATGCCCTTCACCCAGCCTTTTTTAAATTTTTTTTATTTTTTATTATTTATTTATTTATTTTATTTATTTATTTATTATTATTATACTTTAGGTTTTATGCTACATGTGCGCAATGTGCAGGTTAGTTACATATGTATACATGTGCCATGCTGGTGCACTGCAACCACCAACTCGTCATCTAGCATTAGGTATAACTCCCAATGCTATCCCTCCCCCCTCCCTCCACCCCACAACAGTCCCCAAAGTGTGATGTTCCCCTTCCTGTGTCCATGTGTTCTCATTGTTCAATTCCCACCTATGAGTGAGAACATGTGGTGTTTGGTTTTTTGTTCTTGCGATAGTTTACTGAGAATGATGATTTCCAATTTCATCCATGTCCCTACAAAGGACATGAACTCATCATTTTTTATGGCTGCATAGTATTCCATGGTGTATATGTGCCACATTTTCTTAATCCAGTCTATCATTGTTGGACATTTGGGTTGGTTCCAAGTCTTTGCTATTGTGAATAATGCTGCAATAAACATACGTGTGCATGTGTCTTTATAGCAGCATAATTTATAGTCCTTTGGGTATATACCCAGTAATGGGATGGTTGCGTCAAATGGAATTTCTAGTTCTAGATCCCTGAGGAATCGCCACACTGACTTCCACAAGGGTTGAACTAGTTTAAAGTCCCAACAGCAGTGTAAAAGTGTTCCTATTTCTCCACATCCTCTCCAGCACCTGTTGTTTCCTGACTTTTTAATGATTGCCATGCTAACTGGTGTGAGATGGTATCTCATTGTGGTTTTGATTTGCATTTCTCTGATGGCCAGTGATGGTGAGCATTTTTTCATGTGTCTTTTGGCTGCATAAATGTCTTCTTTTGAGAAGTGTCTGTTCATGTCCTTTGCCCACTTTTTGATGGGGTTGTTTGTTTTTTTCTTGTAAATTTGTTTGAGTTCATTGTGGATTCTGGATATTAGCCCTTTGTCAGATGAGTAGGTTGCAAAAATTTTCTCCCATTTTGTAGGTTTCCTGTTCACTCTGATGGTAGTTTCTTTTGGTGTGCAGAAGCTCTTTAGTTTAATTAGATCCCATTTGTCAATTTTGTCTTTTGTTGCCATTGCTTTTGGTGTTTTAGACATGAAGTCCTTGCCCATGCCTATGTCCTGAATGGTAATGCCTAGGTTTTCTTCTAGGGTTTTTATGGTTTTAGGTCTAACGTTTAAGTCTTTAATCCATCTTGAATTGATTTTTGTATAAGGTGTAAGGAAGGGATCCAGTTTCAGCTTTCTACATATGGCTAGCTAGTTTTCCCAGCACCATTTATTAAATAGGGAATCCTTTCCCCATTGCTTGTTTTTCTCAGGTTTGTCAAAGATCAGATAGTTGTAGATATGCGACGTTATTTCTGAGGGCTCTGTTCTGTTCCATTGATCTATATCTCTGTTTTGGTGCCAGTACCATGCTGTTTTGGTTATTGTAGCCTTGTAGTATAGTTTGAAGTCAGGTAGCGTGATGCCTCCAGCTTTGTTCTTTTGGCTTAGGATTGACTTGGCGATGTGGGCTCTTTTTTGGTTCCATATGAACTTTAAAGTAGTTTTTTCCAATTCTGTGAAGAAAGTCATTGGTAGCTTGATGGGGATGGCATTGAATCTGTAAATTACCTTGGGAAGGATGGCCATTTTCACGATATTGATTCTTCCTACCCATGAGCATGGAATGTTCTTCCATTTGTTTGTATCCTCTTTTATTTCCTTGAGCAGTGGTTTGTAGTTCTCCTTGAAGAGGTCCTTCACATCCCTTGTAAGTTGGATTCCTAGGTATTTTATTCTCTTTGAAGCAATTGTGAATGGGAATTCACTCATGATTTGGCTCTCTGTTTGTCTGTTATTGGTGTATAAGAATGCTTGTGATTTTTGTACATTGATTTTGTATCCTGAGACTTTGCTGAAGTTGCTTATCAGCTTAAGGAGATTTTGGACTGAGACAATGGGGTTTTCTAGATATACAATCGTGTCATCTGTAACAGGGACAATTTGACTTCCTCTTTTCCTAATTGAATACCCTTTATTTCCTTCTCCTGCCTAATTGCCCTGGCCAGAACTTCCAACACTATGTTGAATAGAAGTGGTGAGAGAGGGCATCCCTGTCTTGTGCCAGTTTTCAAAGGGAATGCTTCCAGTTTTTGCCCATTCAGTATGATATTGGCTGTGGGTTTGTCATAGATAGCTCTTATTATTTTGAGATACGTCCCATCAATACCTAATTTAGAGTTTTTAGCATGAAGGGTTGTTGAATTTTGTCCAAGGCCTTTTCTGCATCTATTGAGATAATCATGTGGTTTTTGTCTTTGGTTCTGTTTATATGCTGGATTACATTTATTGACTTGCATATATTGAACCAGCCTTGCATCCCAGGGATGAAGCCCACTTGATCATGGTGGATAAGCTTTTTGATGTGCTGCTGGATTCTGTTTGCCAGTATTTTATTGAGGATTTTTGCATCAATGTTCATCAAGGATATTGGTCTAAAATTCTCTTTTTTGGTTGTGTCTCTGCCTGGCTTTGGTATCAGGATGATGCTGGCCTCACAAAATGAATTACGGAGGATTCCCTCTTTTTCTATTGATTGGAATAATTTCAGAAGGAATGGTACCAGTTCCTCCTTGTACCTCTGGTAGAATTTGGCTGTGAATCCATCTGGTCCTGGACTTTTTTTGGTTGGTAAGCTATTGATTATTGCCACAATTTCAGAGCCTGTTATTGGTCTATTCAGAGGTTCAACTTCTTCCTGGTTTAGTCTTGGGAGGGTGTATGTGTTGAGGAAATTATCCATTTCTTCTAGATTTTCTAGTTTATTTACGTAGAGGTGTTTGTAGTATTCTCTGATGGTAGTTTGTATTTCTGTGGGATCGGTGGTGATATCCCCTTTATCATTTTTTATTGCATCTATTTGATTCTTCTCTCTTTTTTTGTTTATTAATCTTGCTAGCGGTCTATCAATTTTGTTGATCCTTTCAAAAAACCAGCTCTTGGATTCATTAATTTTTTGAAGGGTTTTTTGTGTCTCTATTTCCTTCAGTTCTGCTCTGATTTTAGTTATTTCTTGCCTTCTGCTAGCTTTTGAATGTGTTTGCTCTTGCTTTTCTAGTTCTTTTAATTGTGATGTTAGGGTGTCAATTTTGGATCTTTCCTGCTTTCTCTTGTGGGCATTTAGTGCTATAAATTTCCCTCTACACACTGCTTTGAATGCATCCCAGAGATTCTGGTATGTTGTGTCTTGGTTCTCGTTGGTTTCAAAGAACATCTTTATTTCTGCCTTCATTTCGTTATGTACCCAGTAGTCATTCAGGAGCAGGTTGTTCAGTTTCCATGTAGTTGAGCGGTTTTGAGTGAGATTCTTAATCCTGAGTTCTAGCTTGATTGCACTGTGATCTGAGAGATAGTTTGTTATAATTTCTGTTCTTTTACATTTACTGAGGAGAGCTTTACTTCCAAGTATGTGGTCAATTTTGGAATAGGTGTGGTGTGGTGCTGAAAAAAATATATATTCTGTTGATTTGGGGTGGAAAGTTCTGTAGATGTCTATTAGGTCGGCTTGGTGCAGAGCTGAGTTCAATTCCTGGGTATCCTTGTTGACTTTCTGTCTCGTTGATCTGTCTAATGTTGACAGTGGGGTGTTAAAGTCTCCCATTATTATTGTGTGGCAGTCTAAGTCTCTTTGTAGGTCACTCAGGACTTGCTTTATGAATCTGGGTGCTCCTGTATTGGGTGCATATATATTTAGGATAGTTAGCTCTTCTTGTTGAATTGATCCCTTTACCATTATGTAATGGCCTTCTTTGTCTCTTTTGATCTTTGTTGGTTTAAAGTCCGTTTTATCAGAGACTAGGATTGCAACCCCTGCCTTTTTTTGTTTTCCATTTGCTTGGTAGATCTTCCTCCATCCTTTTATTTTGAGCCTATGTGTGTCTCTGCATGTGAGATGGGTTTCCTGAATACAGCACACTGATGGGTCTTGAGTCTTTATCCAATTTGCCAGTCTGTGTCTTTTAATTGGAGCATTTAGTCCATTTACATTTAAAGTTAATATTGTTATGTGTGAATTTGATCCTGTCATTATGATGTTAGCTGGTTATTTTGCTCGTTAGTTGATGCAGTCTCTTCCTAGTCTCGATGGTCTTTACATTTTGGCATGATTTTGCAGTGGCTGGTATCGGTTGTGCCTTTCCATGTTTAGCGCTTCCTTCAGGAGCTCTTTTAGGGCAGGCCTGGTGGTGACAAAATCTCTCAGCATTTGCTTGTCTGTAAAGTATTTTATTTCTCCTTCACTTATGAAGCTTAGTTTGGCTGGATATGAAATTCTGGATTGAAAATTCTTTTCTTTAAGAATGTTGAATATTGGCCCCCACTCTCTTCTGGCTTGTAGGGTTTCTGCCGAGAGATCTGCTGTTAGTCTGATGGGCTTCCCTTTGAGGGTAACCTGACCTTTCTCTCTGGCTGCCCTTAACATTTTTTCCTTCATTTCAACTTTGGTGAATCTGACAATTATGTGTCTTGGAGTTGCTCTTCTCGAGGAGTCTTTGTGGCGTTCTCTGTATTTCCTGAATCTGAATGTTGGCCTGCCTTGCTAGATTGGGGAAGTTCTCCTGGATAATATCCTGCAGAGTGTTTTCCAACTTGGTTCCATTCTCCCCGTCACTTTCAGGTACACCAATCAGACGTAGATTTGGTCTTTTCACATAGTCCCACATTTCTTGGAGGCTTTGCTCGTTTCTTTTTATTCTTTTTTCTCTAAACTTCCCTTCTCGCTTCATTTCATTCATTTCATCTTCCATTGCTGATACCCTTTCTTCCAGTTGATCGCATCGGCTCCTGAGGCTTCTGCATTCTTCACGTAGTTCTTGAGCCTTGGTTTTCAGCTCCATCAGCTCCTTTAAGCACTTCTCTGTATTGGTTATTCTAGTTACACATTCTTCTAAATTTTTTTCAAAGTTTTCAACTTCTTTGCCTTTAGTATGAATATCCTCCCGTAGCTCGGAGTAATTTGATCGTCTGAAGCCTTCTTCTCTCAGCTCGTCAAAGTCATTCTCCATCCAGCTTTGTTCCGTTGCTGGTGAGGAACTGCGTTCCTTTGGAGGAGGAGAGGCATTCTGCTTTTTAGAGTTTCCAGTTTTTCTGCTCTGTTTTTTCCCCATCTTTGTGGTTTTATCTACTTTTGGTCTTTGATGATGGTGATGTACAGATGGGTTGTTGGTGTGGATGTCCTTTCTGTTTGTTAGTTTTCCTTCTAACAGACAGAACCCTCAGCTGCAGGTCTGTTGGAGTACCTGGCCGGCCGTGTGAGGTGTCAGTCTGCCCCTGCTGGGGGGTGCCTCCCAGTTAGGCTGCTCGGGGGTCAGGGGTCAGGGACCCACTTGAGGAGGCAGTCAGCCGGTTCTCAGATCTCCAGCTGCGTGCTGGGAGAACCACTGCTTTCCTCAAAGCTGTCAGACAGGGACATTTAAGTCTGCAGAGGTTACTGCCGTCTTTTTGTTTTTCTGTGCCCTGCCCCCAGAGGTGGAGCCTACAGAGGCAGGCAGGCCTCCTTGAGCTGTGGTGGGCTCCACCCAGTTCAAGCTTCCCGGCTGCTTTGTTTACCTAAGCGAGCCTGGGCAATGGCGGGCGCCCCTCCCCCAGCCTCGCTGCCGACTTGCTGTTTGATCTCAGACTGCTGTGCTAGCAATCAGCGAGACTCCGTGGGCGTAGGACCCTCTGAGCCAGGTGCGGGCTATACTCTCCTGGGGCACCGTTTCCTAAGCCCGTCGGAAAAGCACAGTATTCGGGTGGGAGTGGCCCAGTTTTCCAGGTGTCGTCTGTCACCCCTGGAAAGGGAACTCCCTGACCCCTTGCGCTTCCCGAGTGAGGCAATGCCTCACCCCTGCTTCGGCTGGCGCACGGTGCGCTCACCCACTGACCTGCGCCCACTGTCTGGCACTCCCTAGTGAGATGAACACGGTACCTCAGATGGAAATGCAGAAATCACCCGTCTTCTGCTTCGCTGCGCTGGGAGCTGTAGACCGGAGCTCTTCCTATTTGGCCATCTTGGCTCCTCCCCTCACCCAGCCTTTTACTTTGTTTTAGGTTGACTTTTCACTGTAAATAATTTTAAAATTAAATAAAAAATTTAAATTTTCTGCTTTTAAAATACCAGTCATACGCTGTAAAGATTTATTTTCAACCTATCCATGAAGGATTTGATCCATTTTTCAGAAACAGTTCTGGGAAAACTCCTTCCAAATTAGCATAACAAAAAAATCATTTGTTCCTGCATTAAGTGAATCAGTTTATTCCTTACACATTCACACAGTTGCTCAAAAGTGAGTCTCTCTGCCATATGCCAAATCTATATAAAACTGTTTTGGGCTAGGCACAGTGGCTCATGCCTGTAATCCCAGCACTTTGGGAGGCTGACGTGAGAAGCTCGCTTGAGCCCACGAGTTTGAGACCTGCCTGGGCAACTTGGTGAAACCCATCTCTACAAGAAGTACAAAAATTAGCTGGGTGTGGTGGCGCGTGCCTGTAGTCCCGGCTACTCGGAAGGCTGAGGTAAGAGGATCGCTTGGGCCTGGGAGGCAAAGGTTGCAGTGAGACAATATTGCGCCACTGCACTCCAGCCTGGGTGACAGAGCAAAACCGTCTCAAAAAACAAAACAAAACAAAACCTTTTTATGGGTAAAGTGAGAAGTATGCACAAATCAATAAACTAACAAATATTTTAGAGGCCAAATAGTCTGGGACAGCTTTCTTCAAATCAGTACACAGAAACATCTCAAGGGTTTGTGAACAAGAATAATTTTCATAATTTTCTTGAACTCAGTATCTAGTTACCTTCTCTCTGATTTCCTGCCCCAAGGCTCCAGAGGTCGTGTGATGAGTTGTTTTTTTTTTTTTGAGACGGAGCTGAAGTGCAATGGCATTATCTCGGCTCACGACAACCTCCACCTCCCAGGTTCAAGCGATTCTCCTGCCTCAGCCTCCCGAGTAGCTGAGATTACAGGCACGTGCCACCACGCACGTCTAATTTTGTATTTTTAGTAGAGGTGGGGTTTTACCATGTTAGTCAGGTTGGTCTCGAACTCCTGACATCAGGTGATCCACCTGCCTCAGCCTCCCAAAGTGCTGGGATTACCAGCATGAGCCACTGGGTCCGGCCCCACATGAGCTCTTCTTTACACATGAAAAACTTACTTCTCTGAATCATACTTACCTCAGGGTGTAAAATCCTCCAGGGTGGTGACAAGTGAATGACTGTAATGTCCAAGGAACAAGATTTCACAGAAATGGATGGATGGAATTAGAAATAACTAAAGTCATTAAATTTAACATATCATAATTTATTGTGACAAAGTATAAGAAAAATAAAGTAAAAATAAAAGTTCAAGAAGAAAAAGGAATGATGTAAAATCCCTATTAAAAAAGGTATAGGGCCGAGTGTGGTGGCTCACGCCTGTAATCCCAGCGCTTTGGGAGGCTGAGGCGGGTAGATCACCTGAGGTCAGGGGTTCAAGACCAGCCTGGACAACACGGTGAAAGCCCATCTCTACTAACAATACAAAAAAATTAGCCAGGAGTGGTGGCAGGTGCCTGTACTCTCAGCTACTCAGGAGGCTGAGGCAGGAGAATCACTTAAACCCGGGAGGCAGAGGTTGCAGTGAGTTGAGACTGCACCATTGTACTCCAGCCTGGGCAACAACAGTGAAACTCTGTCTCAAAATAAAATAAAATAAAGACCGATGTAACAATTTATTTAAAAAGTCAGTATTGGGCCAGGCACGGCGGCCAATGCCTGTAATTTCAGCATTTTGGGAGGCCGAGGCGGGCAGATCACTTGAGGTCAGGAGTTAGAGAACAGCCTGGCTGACATGATGAAACCCCGTCTCTACTAAAAATACAAAAATTAGCTGGGCGCGGTGGGCAGGCACCTGTAATCCCAGCTTCTCGGGAGGCTGAGACAGGAGAGTCGCTTGAACCCTGGAGGCAGAGGTTGCAGTAAGCTGGGATTTTGCCATTGCACTCCAGTCTGGGGAACAGAGCAAAACTTCATCTCAAAAAAAAAAAAAAAAAAAGGCAGTATTGACAGTATGACAGAACTTGCATCCTTTTCTTCTGTTTTTTTTTTGTTTTTTGTTTTTTTGAGGCTGAGTTTTGCTGTATTGCCCAGGCTGGAGTGCAGTGATATGATCCTGGCTCACTGCAACCTCCGCCTCCCGGGTTCAAGCAATTCTCCTGCCACAGCCTCCCGAGTAGCTGGGATTACAGGCACCCCAACCATGCCTGCCTGAATTTTGCAGTTTTAGTAGAGACGAGGTTTCATCATGTTGGCCAGGCTGGTCTTGAACTCCTGACCTCAAGTGATCTGCCCACCTTGGCCTCTCAAAGTGCTGGGATTACAGGCGTGAGCCACTGCGCTTGGCCCTTTTCTTCTATTTGAATTTACGAAAAGTTGTAGATGTCAACTTGAAAATGTACAAGGAGGTACGGAGTTGGTTTTTTTTTGCTTTTTTTAGAGACAGGGTCTTACTCTGTCACCCAGGCTGAAGTATAGCGGTGCAATCACACCTCACTGCAGCCTTCATCTCCCAGGCTCAAGTGATCCTCCTGCTTTGGCCTCCTGAGTAGCTAGGACTACAGGCATACACCACTGTACCCAGCTAACTTTTTTATTTTTGTAGAGACGGGTTCTCACTACGTCAGCCAGGCTGGTCTTGAACTCCTGGCCTCAAGTGATCCTCCCATCCCAGCCTCCCAAAGTGCTGGGATTACAGGTGTGAGACACTGCACCCAGCTGAGTTTTTAAAAACAATTTAGAGGGTATGCCAGCAAAAAAGGTTATGTTTCATTTTTGATCACCACAGCAGTATGAATGTCATCTTTCTATAAACTGGGGGTAGGTAGGTATGAGGGACTTGTAAAGCCATCAACCCCACGGGATACTGAGCACTAACACAGCCATCAACTCACCAGGATAGTGAGCACTAAGAACTTCAGAGCAGGCTTCCAAGCCTCTGGGAAGTAGCTCCCTCATGCTGATTTCCCCACCTGAAGTAAAGGCCATGCCAACCTGTCTGCCTTCCTTTCTATTAGTCTCTACGCTTCCAGGACTGTGTGTGCACCACTCCAGTAAGGGGGAGTTAGATAAGGTGAACTCTAAGTAACATGAAAGGTACTGATCTAATTAAAAATTTTGAAGAACTAGTATTCCTTTTTGTTATGGCATGTAATAAGCATCTGTGCTGACTTACTGTTTTTGTGTTTTTTTTTGAGACAGAGTTTCGTTATGTTGCCCAAGCTAGAGTGCAGTGAGTGATGCGATCTCGTCTCACCACAACCTCGGGTTCAAGCGATTCTCCTGCCTCAGCCTCCCAAGTACCTGGGATTACAGGCACGCGCCACCATGCCCGGCTGCTTTTTGTATTATTAGTAGAGACAGGATTTCACCAGTTTGGCCAGGCTGGTCTCGAATTCCTGACCTCAGGTGATCCACCCGCCTCAGCCTCCCAGAGTGCTGGGATTATAGGCATAAGCCACCATGCCAGATGGACTTACTGTTTTTGAATAAACGATATTCATCTGGCTTTCTGAAATGTTGACAAGAATCACAACTAGTTCATGCTGTTTCTCCATATTTCCTAGGCTTCTAGGGATCCCAGCAAGGAACATTTTCCCTTCTTGGAATAGTTAAAAAATGTTGTGCTTAATAAAACCAAAGAGACACACACACACATATACTCCCTTCCCACAAAAACCCAAACAAGGCTGGGCGCGGTGGCTCACGCTTGTAATCCCAGCACTTTGGGAGGCCAAGGCAGGCGAATCACGAGGTCAGGAGATCGAGACCATCCTGGCTAACATGGTGAAACCCCGTCTCTATTAAAAATATAAAAATTAGGCCAGGCTCGGTGTAATCCCAGCACTGAGAGGCTGCGGTGGGTGGATCACGAGGTCAAGAGATCGAGACCATCCTGGCCAACATGGTGAAACCCCATCTCTACTAAAAATACAAAAATTGGCCGGGCATGGTGGCTCACGCCTGTAATCCCAGCACTTTGGGAGGCCAAGGTGGGCGGATCACGAGGTCAGGGGATCGAGACCATCCTGGCTAACATGGTGAAACCCCGTCTCTACTAAAGAATACAAAAAATCACCCAGGCATAGCGGTGGGTGCCTGTAGTCCCAGCTACTCAGGAGGCTGAGGCAGGAGAATGGCGTGAACCTGGGAGGTGGAGCTTGCAGTGAGCAGAGATCGTGCCACTGCACTCCAGCCTGGGTGACAGAGCGAGACTCCGTCTCAAAAAAACAAAACAAAAAAATACAAAAATCAGCTGGGCGTGGTGGCGGGCTCCTGTAGTCCCAGCTACTTGGGAGGCTGAGGCAGGAGAATCCCTTGAACCCAGGAGGCGGAGGCTGCAGTGAGCTGAGATCAGGCCTCTGCATTCCAGCCTGGCAACAGAGCGAGACTCCATCTCAAAAAATCCCCCAAAAAACCCCCAAAATGAGCCTGTAATCCCAGCTACTCAGGAGGCTGAGGCAGGAGAATTGCTTGAACCCAGGAGGCAGAGGTTGCAGTGAGCCGAGATCACGCCACTACACTCCAGCCTGTGCGACAGAGCAAGACTCCATCTCAAAAAAAAAATAAATAAATAAATAAATAAAAATAAAAAAAAAACCCCCAAACAAAACCCGAATAATAGCAATTGTTCCCCAACACACTGACAAAAGATCTGAAACAATCATTGTATCATGACTAAAGGGAAATAATAATTTGGTGACTATTTCTTTTGAGAATTTTCTGTGTCAGCTTTAGAGAGAGGTAGTATGTGTAAACATGTTACACATATGTGCATCGACACAGAGAGGTGTCCATTTTAACTTCTGTTTTCTTTCATCTCCCAATATACATTGTATCTATTTTCATTTCATTGTGTTTGGAGAAGAATTTTTATACATTTGCATTTTGAATTAAATCTAAATCCTCTTTAACATAGGATGCGGAGGAAAAAAAGACTGACTAATGCCAATTTAGTTTCAGCCATTTTATGCAGGAATCCAAAAGCATCAAATTTCCGTGTACTCTGGGAACAATACATAGCATGAACAAAAGGTTACAGAGGGAAGAAAATGTAATTGATTCTGAAGAGCGTGAACATCTGCAAAGAATGTATTGTAAGAGAAAACGATCTCTGAGGGTCCTACTTACGATGAAACGGTTTCTAGCTACCCATGTCAGACAAATAGCTGCCTTACACACCTCTCTCAAAGTCCAATCCCTAAACAGAGCAGGACTACTGATGCTTGAAGTTACTTTCTGAAATATGGAAGCAAATAGAAACGTGGTAAAAGACTTCACAAAACTAAACTCCTCTAGTGGTAATGAGCTAATGTAATGTACTTACAGAAAAAGTCAGAAAAAACTATAGTCTGGTCAAAATTCTGT
The DNA here is from genome assembly GCF_028885625.2 of Pongo pygmaeus. Taxonomy (NCBI): domain Eukaryota; kingdom Metazoa; phylum Chordata; class Mammalia; order Primates; family Hominidae; genus Pongo; species Pongo pygmaeus. Next base: position 19,874,177 of record NC_072383.2, on the reverse strand, counting down.
CATTGAATTGTGGCCAAGTCAATTGATCTCTTTGAGCCTCAAGGTCCTCAACTTTGAAATGGGAGGGTTGGACCGACAAGGATCTTTTAAGATGTTGTCTAGGATTATTAATTTTATAATAATAATCTGCTAATTTTACAGAGTACCTTTTCTTCTAAAGGGCTCTTGAGTCTTAAGACTTTCAATTTTGGATGGAAAGAACAAAAATTCTAACACTGATTTAAGAACATCAACATTTATTTAACATGATAAAAAAGAAATGAGATATGAACATTTGCATTTAAACAACAGTAAGTAGCCTTTAATACATTACATGTGCTCATTGTATAATATATACACAATGAACATAATTACATTTGTACACAAACTAAGTACTGGATTTGAAAACCTGCTTATTGCTGTACACATGTATTCCAATGAAATATAAGCCCAGTACTTCAAAATACCTACATTTTGTTTTTTTTTTTTAAGAAAAGATAAGCAGTAACATTTGTGTTTAAGCTGACAGGAGTGTGGCAGTAACTGCTGACATTGCAATCTGACCAAGAAAGAATTATAGCAGAAAACAGGACATACTTCACTTAGCAATAAAATGGCACATTTTAAATATATATATATAAAATTTTTACAAATCAAGTGTGAAACAAAAGCACTGCAGTAGCTAAAATGGGAAAAAAAAAAGAAAACAAGCTTCATTGGAAATAATAACTAACTTTAGAAAATGAAAAGCAAAAAAATATATATATAAATTCACCTAGACTTAAGAAACATCGACATCTGGAAATCAGCAACTAAGTAAGCTCTGGCAATAGACTGCACATTAAAAAGCACCTTTACTTATGTGCTCTGAAATCATAGCAGCAAGCTGGTGTCAGAATAATAACCTTGAGATTACGAAGTGTACATATGGGCCATTAAAGCTGTTTTGGAATAAACATTTTCCAGAAGTGATAAAATGATGCTCTGTGACCAAAAGCATCAGAACTATGAATTTCATAGATTTAAAATATACTGTACAATATCTTCTTACACTGCTGAAGTTCCATGTCTTTAGCTTTGAATGGTTTCAACAGAAGTCAGTATAGCTGAAAAATAAGAGAGAGGAAATTACTTTGACACCTGCAACGTTAATTAATTACCATTTCCCAAAAGTAACTCAGGGTGACATTCTATAAGAACAGAACTGACAAGCATGGCCATGAAAATCCTAAAATACAACACAATCAAAGGATATTTTTCTTCATTCCCATAGCTTAATTCACAAAGCAAAGAAACATAATGCAATTTTTTTTTTTTGAGACAGGGTCTCACTATTGCCCAGGCTGGGGTACAGTGGTGTGATCCTGGCTCTCTGAAACCTCTGCGTCCTGGGTTCAAGTGATTCTCCTGTCTCAGTCTCCCAACTAGCTGGGATTACAGGCATATATCACCATGCCTGGCTAATTTTTGTATTTTTAGTAGAGATGGGATTTCACCATGTTGGCCAGGCTGGTCTCGAACCCCTGGCCTCAAGTGATCTGCCTGCCTTTGCCTCCCAAAGTGCTAGGATTACAGGCATGAGCCACTATACCCGGCCTCACAAGGAAACATAATGTAATGCAATTCTTCTTCCTTCCTCCTCCTCCTCCTTCTCTTCATTATTATTATTATCATCATTTTGGAAACAGAGTCTCGCTCTGTTGCCCAGGGTGGAGTGCAGTGGCATTATCTCAGCTCACTGCAACCTCCGCCTCCCAGGTTCCAGCAATTCTCCTGCCTCAGCCTCCTGAGTAGCTGGGACTACAGGTGCCCATCACCACACCCAGCTAATTTTTTGTATTTTAGTAGAGATGGGGTTTCACCGTGTTGCCCAGGCTGGTCTCAAACTCCTGAACTCAGGCAATCTGCCCGCCTCAGCCTCTCAAAGTGCTAGGATTCCAGGTGTGAGCCACTGCACCTGGCCTTCTTATTATTTTTGAGACTGAGTCTCGCTCTGTCACCTGGCTGGAGTGCAGTGCCGCAATCTTGGCTCACTGCAACCTCCACCTCCCGGGTTCAAGTGATTTTCCTGCCTCAGCCTCTAGAGTAGCTGAGAGTACAGGTGCATGCCACCATGCCCAGCTAATTTTTGTATTTTCAGTAGAGATGGAGTTTCAACCACGTTGGCCACAATGGTCTCGATCTCCTGACCTCGTGTTCTGCCTGCCTCGGCCTCACAAAGTGTTGGGATTACAGCCGTGAGCCACTATGCCTGGCCAACATAATGCAATTATAAATAGCAATACAGAATAAAAAATGTACCGCTGGCAACGGCAACCCCCTTTGGGTCCCCTCCCATTTTAGGGGAGCTCTGTTTTCACTCTATTAAATCTTGCAACTGCAAAAAAAAAAAAAAAAAGTACCAAACATAGAATCCAAAACATCAACAAAACGAACAAACATTTGCATAACTCCACTAAAATATGTAATAATTATTGAGCTGCCTACATAGTAGTGTCATTTGTAAAGGTTTCCTAAATCCTGCCAAAACCACTAGTTCAGAAAGATGGCATATGTGTAATAGGAAGATATAAAATAATACAAGTTTTCATGCCTTTAGTTATTTGTGGTGGTTGCATACCATGAGACTACAAAATATCCGACAATAATCATACCTCATTAAAGTATGCCACTGCTCTTGGAATAAGAGGAAAACAAAATAAAATCCTATAACAATTTAAAGAACCCGGAAATATACTTGAGTTTTAACTCTGAATATCCTTTATTATTGGAAGGATATAAACAGTCATAATCTGTTTATTGAATCAAAATATTATGTGAATGGCTCTTAATGTATACATTTTTCTACTAAGAGGTCATCAACTCTTTACACAGATGAAATCAAATGAGTTCAATGTTTATTTTTCCTATGTTTTGTGTTATTATGTCACCAGTAGCAACAGTCACCATTTTTTTTTTTTTTTTTGAGACAGAGTTTCGTTCTTGTTGCCCAGGCTGGAGTGCAATGGCACGACCTTGGCTCACTGCAACCACTGCCTCTGGGTTTAAGCGATTCTCCTGCCTCAGCCTCCCAAGTAGCTGGGATTACATGCATGTGCCACCACACTCAGCTAATTTTGTAATTTTAGTAGAGACTGGGTTTCTCCATGTTGGTCATGCTGGTCTTGAACTCTTGACCTCAGGTGATGTGCCTGCCTCGGCCTCCCGAAGTGCTGGGATTACAGGTATGAGCCACCACACCCAGATTTTTTTTTTTTTTTTTGAGACAAACTCTTGTTCTGTCACCCAGGCTAGAGTGCAATGGTGTGATCTTGGCTCACTGCAACCTCTGCCTCCCAGGTTCAAGCCATTCTCCTGTCTCAGCCTCCCAGGTAGCTGGGATTACAGGCGTCTGACACCATGCCCAGCTAATTTTTGTATTTTTAAGTAGAGATGGGGTTTTACCATGTTGGCCAGGCTGGTCCTGAACTCCTGACCTCAAGTGATCCACCAGCCTTGGCCTTCCAAAGTGCTGGCATTACCGCACCTGGCCTCAACAGTCACTTCTAAACATATTAAATTAAAAGGTTAAACACAGCCAGGCGTGGTGGCTCAATCTTATAATCTCAGCACTTTGGGAGATTGAGGCGGGCAGAGCGCTTGAGCTCAGGAGTTTATGAGACCAGCCTGGGCAACATGGCGAAACCCCTACTCTACAAAAAATACAAAAAATCAGCCAGGCTTGGTGGCACAGGCCTGTGGTCCCAGCTACTTGGGAGGCTGTCGTGGGAGGATCACTTAAGCCCAGGAGGGCAAGGCTCCAAGATCTCACCATTGCACTCCAGCGTGGGTGACAGGGTGAGACCTGGTCTCAAAAAAAAACAGAAAAAAGGCTTAAACACAAGTGACAAAGGCAAAACACAGGTAAGACTATAACAATTAGGTTATTTGTAACTCTCCAGCAAGCACTTCAATCCTGCACAGATACCAACCGACAAAAACAGAAGCCTCTTTGAGGTTCCAGGTAGACATAATCTCAAATAAAAGTTACAAATATGGGCTGGGCGCGGTGGCTCACACCTGTAATACCAGGACTTTGGGAGGCCGAGGCTGGTGGATCACGAGGTCAGGAGATCGAGACCATCCTGGCTAACACAGTGAAACCCCGTCTCTACTAAAAATACAAAAAATTAGCTGGGCGTGGTGGTAGGCGCCTGTAGTCCCAGCTGCTAGGGAGGCTGAGGCAGGAGAATGGCATGAACCCGGGAGGCAGAGGTTGCAGTGAGCTGAGATCGTGCCACTGCACTCCAGCCTGGGCGACAGAGCAAGACTCCATCTCAAAAAAAAAAAAAAAAAAAAGTTACAAATATGAAAAGACAACAAAAAACTTTGGGCTGAAAAAAAGGGCACAGATTATAGTTCCTACAAAAAGGTGTGAAAACAAGTAGATTCCAGAAAACAGGATGGGAGGAAATATTTGCAAACTATGCATCCAACAAAGGACTAATATCCAGAATCTGGAAGGAACTCAAAACAAATCAGCAAGAAAAAAAAAACACCAAATAATCCCATCAAAAAGTGGGCAAATGACACGAATAGGCACTTCTCAAAAGAAGGTACACAACAATGAGATGCCTCCTTATTCCTGCAAGAATGGCCATAATTGGCCGGGTGCAGTGGGTCATGCCAGCACTTTGGGAGGCGGAGGCGGGCGGATCACAAGGTCAAGAGATCGAGACCATACTGGCCAACATGGTGAAACCCCATCTCTACTAAAAATACAAAAATTAGCTGGGTGTGGTGGCACACGCCTGTAGTCCCAGCTACTCGGGATGCTGAGGCAGGAGGATCGCTTGAACCCTGGAGGAGGAGGTTGCAGTGAGCCAAGATCACGCCACTGCACTCCAGCCTGGTGACAGAGCAAGACTCCATCTCAAAAAAAAAAAAAAAAAAAAAAAAAAAGCTATATTTTAAAAGTCAAAAAACAACAGATGTTGGTATGGATGTGGTGAGAGGGAAACACTTCTACACTGCTGGTAGAAATGTAAACTAGTACAACCACTATGGAAAACAGTGTGGAGATTCCTTAAAGAACTAAAAGTAGATCCACCATTTGATCCAGTAATCCCACTACTGGGTATCTACCCAAAAGAAAACAAGTCATTACGTGAAAAAGATACACGCACATGCATGTTTATAGCAGCACAATTTGCAATTCCAAGGGTATGGAACCAACCTAAGTGTCCACCAACCAAGGAGTGGATAAAGAAAATGTGGTTTACATACACCATGGAATACTACTCAGCAATAAAAAGCAACAAAATAATGTATTTTGCAGCAACTTGGATGGAGCTGGAGGCTATTATTCTAAGTAAAGTAAGTCAGGAAAGGAAAACCAAGTATCATATGTTCTCACTTATAAGCTGGAGCTACACTATGGGTATGCAAAGGCATACAGTGTGGTATAATGGACTTTGGAGACTCAGAAGGGAGAGGGTGGAAGGTCGGTGAAGGATTGGGTACAACATACACTACTCGGGTAATGGGTGCACTAAAATCTCAGACTTCACCACTATACAATTCTTCCATGTAACCCCAAACCACTTGTACCCAAAGCTAGTGAAATTTAAAAAATACTTGAAAAGAAAGAAAAAAAGGCTGGGTGTGGTGGCTCACACCTGTAATCTCAACACTTTGGGAGGCTGAGGCGGACAGATCACTTGAGCTCAGGAGCTCGAGACCAGCCTGGGCAACATGGTGAAAACTCCATCTCTGCAAAACAATTAGCCTGGCATGGTGGCATACACCTGTAGTCCCAGCTACTCAGGGGGCTGAGGTGGGAGGATTGCCTGAGCCTGGGAGGTCAGTCTGCAGTGAGCCATTGAGCCATGATCGTGCACCACTGCACTCCAGCCTGGGTGACAGAGTAAGACCTTGTCTCGGGGAAAAAAAAAAAAAAAAAAAGGAAAGAAAATAAAAGGAATATTTTGAGAATGTAAAAATCAAAGAGGCTAGGCACAGTGGCTCATGCAGTGTTCAGGAGTAGCTTGAGTTCAGGAGTTTGAGACCAGCGTGGACAACTTAGTAAGACTGTCTCTACAAGAAAATCAAAATATCAGCCGGGTGTGGTGGCGTGCACTTGTGATCCCAGCTACTTGTGAAGCTGAGGCAGGACGACTGCTTGAGCCCAGGAGGTCAAGGCTGCAGTGAGCTGTGATTATGCCACTACACTCCAGCATGGGTGACATCTCTGAAAAAAGAAATAACATTTAAAAAAAATTAAAATTAAAAAAAAAAAAGCTGTTAGTACTAATGCTTATAATGTCTCTATATGTTTTTGCTGCTTATAATTTTCTGTTCAGCAAAAAATGGTGGTAATCCTAAAGCACCAAACTTTACTAGATATGGTAGATGCTGTGAGAAAGAAAATGTAGAAAAAGGCATAACATTCTTACTCTATACCAGAGCTTTTATAAAAAGTTAAAAAACTTTTAGAGTATGCTATAAGTACTAAATTATAGGTTAAAATTAGCAATTGTCTAGAAAGTTTAAAAGTAAGAATTCAGGAAATTATTCTCAATTATAAATCTGTGCTCTAAGGAACATTGTTCAAGAAAGGATTCCTTCTTCTCCCTGATACCATCCATGGTTTTAGTAACTACCTCCCTGACTTAATAGAATTCAATTACTTAGAAATAATATCAGATAGACATTAAAGATTTTAATATTCCATCAAGTTGGCTGTACCATAAACATTTCATTGTCATTTACAATAATTAGCAAATTCCCAGTGGGCAGACATGTCACCCTAACTGTAAAAAGCATTACATAGTCAACGTGTAATGACTTAAACAGAATTCTCAAGTCAGGCTATGGAAAGGAACATTAAGTAGAAGCACAGCTGCACAACACTGCAAGTCTTGGCACAGGCCATACCCTCCAAATTTTGTTGTTTTTCTGGATGATGAAATGAGACAAAGAAAATGCTGTCACACAGCAAATCATCGGAGGAGCCAATGTTAGCAATCTGTTACCGACCCTGGTTCCAAGATATGCCTACTTGTTCTGCCAACTATCTCTATGTACAGTCCAGAACTAATCTCAGTTTTGATTCACTAAACCAACAGATGAGTCATAAAATTCAAGTAAAAAACTAAAGCACAAACGCAAAGGGAAATGACGTACTTCTTCTGAGACTACACACACATGAAATGTGATCCTTCTGTGAGCTGCGGCTGAGTGGATGGAACTGGCGATGCCGAGGACTCAGGAGATGGGGACAGACTTTTCACTAAAACACACAAAGAAAATGAGAGAAGATAAAAATCTTTAAGACACATTTGGAGAAGTAAATCCTGATGCTGTAATCCCACAAAAATTAGAACATGTTTTGAGAAGGAAGTAATAGATACATTTGGTTCTATTGTGATTTTCTTTTTCTTTTTAAATAATTAAAAACAAATTTTTATTAATTGAGATGGGGTCTCCCCATGTTGACCAGGCTGGTCTTGAACTCCTGGCATCATGAGATCCTCCCATCTCGGTCTCCCAAAGTGTTGGGATTATGTGCCCAGCCTGTCATTTTCTAATCTGCAATCTAATTATTCAGTATAAAATGTTTCCTGATGACTATTTAATTTTTTTTTTTTTTTTTTGGCTGGGCGTGGTGGTTCATGTCTGTAATCCCACCACTTTGGGAGGCCGAGGCAGGCGGATCATTTGAGGTCAGGAGTTCGAGACCAGCCAGGCCAACATGGTGAAACCCCAACTCTACTAAAAATACAAAAATTAGTCAGACGTGGTAGCTCATGCCTGTAGTCCTAGCTACTCAGGAGGCCCGGGTAGGAGAAGTGCTTGAACCCAGGAGCCAGAGGCTGCAATGAGCTGAGATTGTACCACTGTACTCTAGCCTGGTCAAGAGAGCAAGACTTTGTCTCAAACAACAACAACAACAACAAAACAAAAAAAACCAAAAAAATACAATTTTTTTTTTGCTTTGAGGTTAATTTTCTGTTGGAACTTTTCTAGTTCTATGCAGCTAAATACTACGGATGATTTAAATGTTGTGGTTTTAATACTATCATAACACTTTGATGCAGACCTGCTGCATAACAACCAGAACTGGCCAGTGACAATTTTTTTTTTTTTAACAAGTGAGACCTCCTGTGCACACTACCTTATTTATTTATTTAGAGACAGAGTTTCATTCTTTATTGCCCAGGCTGGAGTGCAGTGGCGTGATCTCAGCTCATTGCACCTCCACCTCCCGAGTTCAAGCGATTCTCCTGCCTCAGCCTCCTGAGTAGCTGGGATTACAGGCATGGCCACCATGCCTGGCTAATTTTGTATTTTTAGTAGAGAGGGGGTTTCTCCATGTTGGTCAGGCTGGTCTTGAACTCCAAACCTCAGGTGATCCACCTGCCTCAGCCTCCCAAAGTGCTAGGATTACAGGTGTGAGCCACTGTGCCTGGCTATTTATTTATTTTTTGAGACAGGGTCTTGCTCTGTCACTCAGGCTGGAAAGCAGTAGTGCAATCACACAGCTCATTGTAGCCTCAACCTCCTGGGCTCAGGTGATCTTCCTACCTCAGCCTCCTGAGAAGCTGGGTCTATAGTGCCATCCCGTCTGGCTAATTTTTTAAAAGTATTATTTTTAGTAGAAATGTTGTCTTGTTATATTGCCTAGGCTGGTCTTGAACTCCTGAGCTCAAGCAATACTCCTGCCTTGGCCTCCCAAAGTGCTGAGATTATAGGCGTGAGCCACTGCACCCGGCTCATACTGCCTTGTAAGTGATAGAGGCAAAGGAAAAGGCAGTGCTTAGTATTTGTTACAAGGGAACATGACTGATAACATAAATTTATAATTTATTTTAAATAAAATTTATTTTATTTAAACTTATAACATATACATGTTATATTTATATAAGATACGGAAGATGTTCTACCCAGAACCCCATGCTTTTCCTAAGAAGAATGGTCCTGAATACTTGAATTTCATCGTTTCTTACTCTTCTGCAAAAGGGCAGGAGTGGTGGCGGGGTTTTGTAGGAATGGCTTTTTACTTATGGACTACAAGAAGCAAAGCTGGGCAGGGCGTGGTGGCTCACGCCTATAATCTCAGCACTTTGGGAGGCTGAGGCGGGCGGATCACGAGGTCAGGAGATCGAGACCATCCTGGCTAACATGGTGAAACCCTATCTCTATTAAAAAAAAAAAAAAAAAAATACAAAAAATTAGCCAGCCGTGGTGACGGGTGCCTACAGTCCCAGCTACTCAGGAGGCTGAGGCAGGAGAATGGCATTAACCCAGGAGGCGGAGCTTGCAGTGAGTGGAGATCGCGCCACTGCACTCCAGCCTGGGCAACAGAGCAAGACTCCATCTGAAAAAAAAAAAAAAAAAAAAAAAAAAAAAGCAAAGCTGGCTAGGCATGGTGGCTCACACCTGTAATCCTAGCACTTTGGGAAGCTGAGGTGGGTGGATCACCTGAGGTCAGGAGTTCAAGACCAGCCTGGCCAACATGGCGAGATCCTGCCTCCACAAAAATACAAAAATTAGCTGGGCGTGGTGGTGGACACCTATAATCCCAGCTACTTGGGAGGCTGAGGCAGGAGAATTGCTTGAACCTGGGAGGTGGAGATTGCAGTGAGCTGAGATCACACCACATCACTCCAGCCTGGGTGAAAGAGCGAAACTCTGCCTCCAAAAAAAAAAAAAAAAAAAAAAAAAAAAAAAAAAAAAAAAAAAGAAGCAAAGCTGATAATATGCACTAATTCCCATCCCCGCCCCCAAAAAATCATAAAGAAAAAGAGTAAAAGGGCCGGGCACGGTGGCTTATGCCTGTAATCCCAGCACTTTGGGAGGTCGAGGCGGGCTGATCACTGGAGGTCAGGAGTTCCAGACCAGCCTGGCCAACATAGTAACCCCCATCTGTACTACAAATACAAAAAATTAGCCGGGCGTGGTGGCACACACCTGTAATCCCAGCTACTAGTGAGGCAGAGGTTGCAATGAGCCAAGATAGCGCCATTGCACTCCAGCGCTGGCAACAGAGGGAGACTCTGCCTCCAGGAAAAAAAAAAAAAAAAAAAAGAAAAGATTTGTGAAGAGTCCAAAAAAATATGAGAGAATAGAGCACAGAACAACTTGTTTTTTTAAAATGCCATGGATAATAATTTTCTACAATTAAAGGAACAGCCAGATATGGATTACAGCAATGCTGGAGTAAACAAACCCATTCTATTAGTTTAGATATTAAATCCTCCACAGTTCCCAATGTGGCAGGCTTGTGAATACTCTGAGAATCTAGCCCTGAGAACAGATAGATTTTCCAAGTACTGAAAGATTTTCTTTTCTTTTCTGAGATGCAGTCTCACTCTGTCACCCAGGCTGGAGTGCAGTGGCGCAATCTTGGCTCACTGCAACCTCTGCCTCCGGGGTTCAAGCAATTCTCTGCCTCCTGAGTAGCTGGGATTGGAGGTGCCTGCCACCATGCCTGGCTAATTTTTTGTATTTTTAGTAGAGACGGGGTTTCGCCATCTTGGCCAGGCTGGTCTTGAACTCCTGACCTTGTGATCCACCTGCCTCGGCCTCCCAAAATGCTGGAATACAGGTGTGAGCCACTGCGCCTGGCCAAAAGATTTTATTAGAAAAAGTTTACTCTATGTGTTAAAATTGAAAGGAAAAAGCAAAACCAAAGCCAATGTGTTGGTCCCTCTGCCAGGGTAGACTCTGTGGCAGGGGCTGCATCCCTCCTGAAGGTACACTTGGGGAGGCAAACGTTGACTCATCTGTAGTCAAGGTACTTAAGTGATTCCCTTCTTAGAATCTCCCCATGGAAAATAAATTTAGAAGTTCAGAGGAAGCACCAGGTAGAAAATTATGAAGTGTATACTATTTACCTGCCATTGTTTGATTTCCTCTAGAAACCTCAGGAGTTGATTCGTAAGAAATAACAGTTTCTTCCTGTTCGTCAACACTGTTCTTTGTATTTTCTTCAGGATGCTCTTCTGGTTTATGATTTGTGATCTGTGTTTCATCTTGAGGGCTGATGAAAATAGATTGGTATTTAAAAATTTGTCACTATAGAATACAAGTAATTTTTCTTCTTTTTTTTGTTATAAAAGATGCCACCACCTATGTTTAACAACTAACATTTTCTTACAATTAATCTTTTCTTTTGAAAGTTTCAAACAAAAGAATTAGAGCAAATAATAAACCTGTATATTCATTTCAATAATTACTTGGTTTGCCAATCTTGCTTCATCTAAGCCCTAAAATCCTTGCTCCCTAAACCATTTAAAGCAGATTCTACATATGATATTTAATTTGTAAGTACTTCGGTACATATTTTTAATATATTAATGCCATCAAATATCCAGTCAGTGCTTAAATTTTCCTGGTGCCTCATAATGTCATTTTAGAATTAGAATCAGGATCCAAACAAGATCCATATATTGCCCGACAAATTCCTTAAAGTTTACTTTAATCCAAAACAAACTGCCCCAGATTCCTTTTATTCTTTGCCATTTATATGTAAAAGAACTTGGTCTATCTGTCCTATATAATTTATCACATTCTGGATTCTGATGATTGTATCCCTCAAGACTTTCTATAAAGTTATATGATTTTTTTTTTTTTTTGAGACGGAGTCTCACTCTGTCGCCCATGCTGGAGTGCAGTGGCGTGATCTAGGCTCACTGCAAGCTCCGCCTCCCAGGTTCACACCATTCTCCTGCCTCTCAGCCTCCCGAGTAGCAGGGACTACGGGCGCCTGCCACCATGTCCGGCTAACTTTTTGTATTTTTAGTACAGACAGGGTTTCACCGTGTTAGCCAGGATGGTCTCGATCTCCTGACCTCGTGATCTGCCCACCTCAGCCTCCCAAAGTGCTGGGATTACAGGCGTGACCTACCGTGCCTGGCCAAAGTTATATGATTTTAGGGCTTATTCAAATTTAGGTTTTGGAGGGGCAAGTAACACTTCATTAGGTGGGTGTCATGAACTATTGCATTAACAGATTGTTTCTTCTTGTGATGTTAAAAATGATCAGTGTGGCTTGGTGCGGTGGTTCACGACTGTAATCCCAGCACTTTGAGAGGCCAAAGCGGGCTGATCATGAGGTCAGGAGATCGAGACCATCCCGGCTAACACGGTGAAACCCTGTCTCTACTAAAAATACAAAAAAAAAAAAAAAAAAAAAATTAGCTGTGCGTGGTGGCATGCGCCTGTAGTCTGAGCTACTCGGGAGGCTGAGACAGAATTGCTTGAAGCCAGGAGGCGGAGGTTCCCTCCGGGAATCGAGTGCAGTGGACCGAGATTGCGCCATTGCACTCAGCCAGGGCGACAGAGCAAGAATCTGTCTCAAAAAAAAAAAAAAAAAAAAAAAAAAAAAAAAAAAAAAAGAAATATAGCTAAAAGTAAAAAGAAAATCACCATAATTTCTGGAACTCTTATGAGACAGCTTAGAATTTTGACCAATGTCAATCATTACCTGGGAAGACTGATTTCAGGACCCCCCCGACAGATAGCAAAATCTGCAGATGCTCCAGTCCCTTATATCAAATGGCATAATACAGTTGGCCCTCCAGATCCATGGGTTCTGAATCCATGGATATGGAGGGCCGACTGCATAGGCAGCGCTGAATTGTTTACTCTGCTACAGCTTTTTGACTTTTTTTTTTTTTTAAGGTATTTATCTCTCTTTTTAAAATTTTTTTGAGACAGGGTCTTGCTCTGTTGCCCAGGCTGGAGTGTAGTGATATGAACATGGCTCACTGCAGCCTTGACCTCCCATGTTCAAGCAATCCTCCCATCTCAGTCTCCTGAGTAGCTGGAACTACAGGCATGCACCTGGAGTAAGGTATCATTTATTGAATACTTCCTAGGTGCTAAGCACAGTGTAAAGTGCTGTACATGTATTTTCTTTTTTTTTTTTTTCCTTTTCTTTTGAGATGGAGTCTCACTCTGTCGCCCAGGCTGGAGTGTAGTGGTGTGATCTTGGCTCACTGCAACTTCTGCCTCCTGGGTTCAAGCATTTCTCCTGCCTCAGCCTCCCAAGTGGCTGGGACCACAGACATGCACCACCATGTCTGGCTAATTTTTGTACTTTTAGTAGAGACAGGGTTTTACCATGTTGGCCAGGCTGGTCTCAAACTCCTGACTTCTAGTGATCTGCCCCCGTTGGCCTCCCAAAGTGCTGGGATCACAGGCATAAGCTACTGCTCCCAGACACATGTGTTTTTGTGTTAATCTTTACAACACACCTGTCAGATACATACTGTTATTATGCCTTCTTTTTTTTTTTTTTTTTGAGATAGAGTCTCACTCTGTTGCCCAGGCTGGAGTGTACTGGCACAATCATGGGTCACTGCAGCCTTGAGCTCTTGGACTCAAGTGATCTTCTCACCTCAGCCTCCGAGTAGCTAGGACTACAGGCACATGCCACCATGCCTGGCTAATTATTTTTTTTCAGAGATGAGGTCTCATTATGTTGCCCAGGCTGGTCTTGAATTCCTGGGCTCAGGTGATCCTCCTGCCTTGGCCTTTCAAAGTGCTGGAATTTAGATGTGCACCAGTGTGTCCAGCCCAATTGCCATTTTTACAAGTGAGGAATGTGTGGTTTAAGAGGTTATATAACTTGCTCAAGATTCTATAGCTCCTAGGTAGCTAAGCTGGGGTTGAAATCCAGTACTTTTGACTCCGAAGTTCACCATTTTTAAGCAGTTACACAGTTTTGTGAATGATTCATTTGCTTTTCTTAAATATTACCTGAATGTAACATCCTCAGGCATTTTTTCTTTGTTTCTTTCTTTATCCATCATTTCCACAGAATTTACTCCATTTGGCTCAGGTTCAAAAAGCATTTCATATGCAATGTTTTCAGTTTTTTTTAACTGTAGAATAAAAAGAAAAATTTTCAAAGAATTCTTATCACATTAGATTAGCATATCTAAAATAATTCCAAAATAAAGTTTATTAAACAATCACGGCCGGGCGTGGTGGCTCACGCCTGTAATCCCAGCACTTTAGGAGGCCGAGAAGGGCAGATCATGATGGTCAGGAGATCGAGACCACCCTGGCTAACACGGTGAAACCCCGTCTCTACTAAACATACAACAAAATTAGCGGGGCGTGGTGGTGGGTGCCTGTAGTCCCAGCTACTCGGGAAGCTGAGGCAGGAGAATGGCGTGAACCCGGGAGGTGGAGCGTGCAGTGAGTGGAGATCGCGCCACTGCACTCCAGCCTGGGTGACAGAGCGAGACTCCGTCTCAAAACAAAACAAAACAAAACAAATAAACAAACAATCACACTCTATCAAATATTTCCTGATAATAAATTTAGGTTCAAGTATATTAATAATATTAACATTCTTTACTACTAGGATGCAAAAAGTTATTTGTCTAAAGAGATGACGCAGGCCGGGCACAATGGCTCACACCTGTAATCCCAGCACTTTGGGGAGGCCGAGACAGGCAGATCACGAGGTCAGGAGTTTGAGACCAGCCTGGTTAACATGGTGAAACCCTGTCTCTACTAAAGACACAAAAAATTAGCTAGGCGTGGTGGCACATGCCTGTAATCCTAGCTACTTGGGAGGCTAAGACAGGAGAATCGCTTGAACCTGGGAGGCAGAGGTTGCAGTGAGCCAAGATCGTGCCACTGTACTCCAGCCTGGGCGACAGGGTGAGATTCTGTCTCAAAAAAAAGAGATGGTGCATATTGCTAAGACCTAGCTGTTGGGATATAAGATTCCTTAACTGGGATTAATGATAATTTAATCTAGCTGTGATTGATTATGTTTTAAATTTTCAGTTAATGCATTTTTTTAAATTTTTCTTTTTTTCTTTTTCTTTTTTCTTTTTTTTGAGACCGAATCTCACTCTGTCCTCCAGACTGCAGGGCAGTGGCACGATCTCAGCTCATTGCAACCTCTGACTCCTGGGTTCAAGCGATTCTCCTGCTTCAGCCTCCCGAGTGGTGATTACAGGCGTGTGTCACCATGCCCAGCTAACTTTTGTATTTTTTAGTAGAGATGGGGTTTCACTATGTTGGCAAGGCTGATCTCGAACTCCGGGGCTCAAGTGATCCACTCGCCTAGGCCTCCAAAGTGCTGGGATTACAGGTGTGAGCCACTGTGCCCAGTCGCATTTTTTTTTTTTTTTTTTTTTTTTGAAACAGGATCTCACTCTGTGGCCCATCTCTACTCACTGCAACTTGGGCTCAGGTGATCCTCCCACCTCAGCTTCCCCAGTAGCAGTTGGGACTACAGGTGCATGCCACCACACGTGGCTAATTTTTGTATTCAGTAGAGGCAGGGTTTCACCATGTTGCCCAGGCTGGTCTCAAACTCCTGGGCTCAAGTGATCCGCCTGCCTCAGCTTCTCAAAGTGCTGGGATTACACACACGAGCCACCGTGTCTGGTCAATTAATGCATATTTTGATGTGGCTGAATACATCAATCAAACTAAAGAAAGCTTCTTTTTTCTTTTGTCTTTTCTTTTGAGATGGAGTCTCCCTCTGTCGCCCAGGCTGGAGTGCATTGGCACGATCTCGGCTCACTGCAAGCTCCGCCTCCCAGGTTCACGCCATTCTCCTGCCTCAGCCTCCCCAGTAGCTGGGACTACAGGCGCCTGCCACCAAGCCTGGCTAATTTTTTTTTTGCATTTTTAGTAGAGACGGGGTTTCACCGTGTTGCCAGGATGGTCTCGATCTCCTGACCTCGTGATTCGCCTGCCTCGGCCTCCCAAAGTGCTGGGATTACAGATGTGAGCCACCGCGCCCGGCCAGAAAGCTTAGTTTTTCATTTAGCTCTGTGGTCTCTGTGACTGAAAGAAACATACTTTATTTTCAACCTTACCACTTGATTTAATCTTCACAAATCTATTCCTTTGGAATACCTTTCATAAAATAATCTCGCTACCTCTTTGCTGAAGTCCACATTTTGGGGTTCGGTTTCTTTTAGTTGAACAATTTCTGCTGCAGGAGTTTCATGGTCTGGC
Source organism: Pongo pygmaeus (assembly GCF_028885625.2). Lineage (NCBI taxonomy): Eukaryota > Metazoa > Chordata > Mammalia > Primates > Hominidae > Pongo > Pongo pygmaeus. The sequence continues at coordinate 19,858,220 of NC_072383.2, read as the reverse complement.
TTTACATCATTTTCTCTAATGACAGTGTCCAGTTCCTTAACATTATCATCCCTCCTTCGAGTCTGCTCAAAAGACATATAGCATTTTTATACTTATACTGTGCATGCATGTATATTTTATAAATAGTGCCTGTTAATTCTGAAAATAGAACAAAGCTGGATCTTCACTCATGAAGAAGTTTTCCTATGAAAACAAAGAAAATTTATATATATAGCACTATTATTCCACACATTTTTCTCAACTCTTTTAAAAAAAAACCATTCATTTTGTAATTTGTAGAATGTGCCACAATTCAAACTGTTGCTTTGTTTAGTCTCCATTAGCAATGCCTGCACTTGATTAGGTGCAAAGAGGGGATGTTCATTAGGACAGGAAAGCATGTTCAGCTGATGCATTCAGTTTATGCCATTATAGACAAACTTTTAAGATACTATTGCTAGGTGACAAGTGTCTACAAACAGGGAAAGACCAGACAGAAGCTACTGAACAGGCTGGCTAGGCTGCTGTCTCTGAATTTATAAAGAGGGGCAAAAAACAAAAAGAAACAAAATGGCATCCCTTTATAAGCCTGAAGTTGAGAGGTGATGGACAGCACACTTGGAACTTTATTTAGAAGCTCTCTCTCCTGCTACAATTTAGGTCATGTTAAATCAGGACACAGAGCAAGACACATTTTATTGAGAGGGGAATTGGGGACTATCTTGGTAACCTGCATAGCATTTTACATTTGTTGAAAACCCTTTTATTTTCTTAGTGTCTCTAAGGAGTCGAGGCAGCTGTATCATCACTGTACAGTTGAAGACATTAAGTCCACAACTGGTCCACGGGCATCCAACATGTAGTTTAGCTCTGGTCTCTTGAACTCAGGGTTATTTACATTTTACTTAGCTGTCTTAGCTTATTATTAGGAGAATTAAATAATATAAAATAACTATCCATACTGCAGACCTTTTAAGATCTATCAATCATGTAACTCTGATTTCCAAAATTCAGTGATATTAGATTTACACAAAAGAATAATCAAATGCAATTCATATACCTGAGTAGTCCTAAATGGATTATCCCTTAAATTTGAAGGGCTTTGTAAGGGTGACTGGTCTGAAGCACCAATAACATTTAATCCTTTTTTCTTCTCCCTCAGGCACGCTTGTTGATGTCTTCTTATTCTTTCCATTTGCTCTTCCACAGTCATCCTAGGTCGAGTACTTTCAGCCAAACAGAGCTGCTCCACTGCACTTCTTGGTCTTTCCTTCAATGTAAAAATGAACATATCAATATATAAATGAAAACTTCTGAAAAGTATGATGGAATAAAAAATGTTGTAAAGTGCATTTATTTATTTTGTTTTCAAAATCACAAGAGGTTTTGAATGTCATTTAGATATCACCAGAAAGGCACATGAAATTGCTATTTGATCCTTAACTAGTAATTGGTGATGTATGGTCAATGACAGAAACAAAAAGAGACGATATTATAAGGGAGGAGAGAGAAAAGAGGAACAAAAGGTATTTTTTTGGCTTAAAAAAAAATATGGGCCAGGAGTGGCGGCTCACACCTATAATCCCAGCACTTTGGGAGCCTGAGGTGGATTACTTGAGCCCAGGAGTTTGAGACCAGCCTGGGCAACATGGTGAAAATCCGTCTCTACCAAAAATACAAAAATTAGCCAGGCAGGTGTGGTGGTATATGCCTATAGTCCCAGCTACTTGGGAGGCTGAGGTAGGAGGATGGTTTGAGCCCAGGAGGTGGAGGTTGCAGTGAGCTGAGATCACGCTATTGCACTCCAGCATGGGTGACAGAGCCAGACTCCATCTCAAACAAACAAACAAACCCCCATAATTCAGTTCCAGTAAATCTGGGTAAAACAAAAACCACCACCACCACCACCACCATAAAAGGGCAGGGCAGGCTGGGTGCAGTGGCTCACGCTTATAATCCCAGCACTTTGGGAGGCTGAGGCAGGTGGATCACTTGAGGTCAGGAGCTCAAGACCAGCCTGGCCAACATGGCGAAACCCTGTCTCTACAAAAGTACAAAAAAATTAGTCAGGCATGGTGGCTCATGCCGGTAGTCCCAGCTACTCAGGAGGCTGAGGTGGAAGAATTGCTTGAACCCAGGAGGCAGAGGTTGCAGTGAACTGAGATTGTGCCAACCTGGGCAATGAGTGAGAGTCTGTCTTAAAAAAAAAAAAAAAAAGAATATAAAGAATATGGCAGCTCTGGAGCAAGCCAGTCCCATGACCCTGAAACAGAAAATTGCATAAAACTTGACCCTGAAACAGAAAACTGAATAAAACTCAAATGAGGAGAAAAGCAGGGGCACAGTGTCTAAATATTAGAGATTTCTTTTATTTTGATGAAAACATAATGTTTTAAGTTGTACATTTACCGTGAAAAGACTAATAAAACAAACACCTCTAGATATTTTCTTTCTCATCAGTAATAAAACTATGAAAACACTTATTTTCTATAAATCAGTCATATTTGAAAATGCTTAGGCCGGGCGCGGTGGCTCACGCCTGTAATCCCAACACTTTGGGAGGCCGAGGCAGGAGGATCACGAGGTCAGGAGTTAGAGACCAGCCTGGCCAACATGGTGAAACCCTATGTCTACTAAAAATACAGAAATTAGCTGTGCAAGATGGCAAGCGCCTGTAGTCCCAGCTACTCGGGAGGCCGAGGCAGGAGAATCGTTTGAACCCGGGAGGCAGAGGTTGCAGTGAGCTGAGATCGCGCCATTGCACCTGGGCGACAGGGAGAGACTGTCTCAAAAAAAAAAAAAAAAAAAAGAACAACTTCCTGTTCTTCCACCCAGTCAATGTGAAGATGATGAGGATGAAGATCTTTATGATGAACTATTTCCACTTAATAAGTGGTAAAATATATTTTCCCTTATGATTTTAATTAATTTTATTTATTTATGTATTTATTTTTTGAGACAGGCTGTCACTCTGCTGCCCAGGCTGGGGTGCAGTGGAGCAATCATGGCTCACCTTGACCTCCTGGGCTCAAGTGATCCACCCTATCTCAGCTTCTTGAGTAGGTGAGACCACAGGCACAGGTCACCATGCCTGGCTAATTTTTTTTGGTAATTTTTGTAGAGATGGGGTCTCCTTATGTTGCTCAGGCTAGTCTTGAATTCCTGAGCTCAAGCAATCCTACAGACCTGGCCTCCCAAAGTGCTGGAATTATAGGTATGAGCTACTATGCCTGGCTTAAACCTGCTAGTATCTTTCTGCTTGATTTTATATTTGTGTGTGTGTTGTTTTTGTTTTTGAGACAGAGTCTCACTCTGTTGCCCAGGCTGGAGTGCAGTGGTACAATCTCGACTCACTGCGACCTCTGCCTCCTGGGTTCAAGCGATTCTTATGCCTCAGCCTCCTGAGTAGCTGAGACTACAGGTGCCTGCCACCATTCCCGGCTAATTTTTGGATTTTTAGTAGAGACAGGGTTTCACCATGTTGGCCAGGCTGGTCTTGAACACCTGACTTCAAATGATCTGCCTGCCAGCCTTGGCCTCTCAAAGTGCTCGGATGACAGGTGTGAGCTACAGCACCTGGCCTCTGCTTGATTTTAACATGCACTTTTTGTAGTCCTTTTTCTGTAGACTTGTTATTTTAGCTTTACCATTTCCAATGAAATCTTCCAATCTATAAACAATGCCTAACTCTCTGAATAAACAATAGTATTACAGAATCATGACCATTAATGTTAATGCTGATATATTATCTTTATTCCATGATAATTATTTCTATAGATCTTTATAATTTCGTACTAATTGAAAACATTACATTTCCTATATATAAATGCAGCTGAGTTTTTTTTGGCATATACTTTGTAGTTGTACTTTAATATCTTTGAAGAACAGCTAGCCTGGGCAACAGAGAGAGACCCCGTCACTACTAATAAAAAAGAAAAAAAAAATTAGCCGAGTATGGTGGTACATGCTTATTGTCCCAGCTAGCCAGGAGGCTGGGGTGAGAGGATCCCTTGAGTCCAGGAGTTGGAGGCTGCAGTGAGCTATGATCATGCCACTGCACTTCAGCCCAGGCAACAGAGTGAAACCCTATCCATTAAAAAAAAAAAAAAGACTAGCTATATATCTTATATGTAGTTTCGGTCTTGTCTTATAGCTTAAAATCATCTCATACCAAATAGGTAGAGTATTGATAAAGATAAAAAGTAGAAGCATTTTTGCAGCCCAAATTTCTAGAGAATACTTGAAGAAAGGGAGTTAAGTGTTCTCAGCATTTTCCAAAGAACAAAACTAGACTGGTTTGGAGTTTGAATTAAATGAATCTCAGATGAAAATGTAAAATATAGGATTTATTTTCTAGTTCCAACTCACATTTCTCAGAGTAACCAGAGGACTGGCAAACTCTAAAGCTATTAATACCATAGCTAAAAGGCCCTGCAACCTCATGATAGCTAGAAAATCCACTAACTTTTGGGAGGCCACAGGACACATCTATACCTCTCATCGAGAAAATTCTTAAGAGGCATCAAGGAGTGTAGTACAGTGATGAGAGAATAGATTCTACAAATTGTGGACTACGACTATGACTCCATGTCTAGGCTGATCAAAAGAAACTTAAATTAGGTGTTGACTAGGTCTGTCCTCTGACATGCTAATTCTTTAAACAAAATTTTAAGGCCGGGCGCGGTGGCTCATGCCTGTAATCCCAGCACTTTGGGAGGCTGAGGTGGGCGGATCACAAGGTTAGGAGATCGAGACCATCCTGGCTAACATGGTGAAACCCTGTCTCTAATAAAAATACAAAAAAAATTAGCCGGGCGTGGTGGTGGGCGCCTGTAGTCCCAGCTACTTGGGAGGCTGAGGCAGGAGGATGGCGTGAACCTGGGAGGCGGAGTTTGCAGTGAGCTGAGATCACGCCACTGCACTCCAGCCTGGGCGACAGAGCGAGCCTCCATCTCAAAAAAAAAAAAAAAAAAAAAAAAAAAATTTTTAAGAATAACTAAGATCGGGCTGGGGGTGGTGGCTCATGCCTGTAATCCCAGCACTTTGGGAGGCTGAGGCAGGTGGATCACGAGGTCAGGAGATCGAGACCATCCTGGCTCACACGGTGAAACCCCGTCTCTACTAAAAATACAAAAAAAATTAGCCGGGTGTGGTGGTGGGTGCCTGTAGTCCCAGCTACTCCGGAGGCTGAGGCAGGAGAATGGCGTGAACCCAGGAGGCAGAGCTTGCAGTGAGCCGAGATCATGCCACTGCACTCCAGCCTGGGCGACAGAGCGAGACTCCGTCTCAAAACAAAACAAAACAAAACAAAACAAACAAACAAAAAGAATAAAGAATAACTAAGATTACTAAGTTTTTCTTTGAGTATGCAAAAATAATTTTGATAAGACACTGAAAATGAAAACATGTAAGAAAGCAATAAATAGGTGTGAGAATCTTCCTAGAAGTTAATTTCCAGTTAAATACCGTTCTTAGATCCATCATCTTCTTAGTTTTCCTCAAGGTTACATAGGAAGCTATTGTTGAAGATTCGGGTGTTGGTGATTTTGCTCTTGGAGGGACTACTCCAACAGGAAAGTGGGAACCTAAAAATTAAAACAGCAGTAAGTTTTACAAAACATCTTTTATACAGCATTGCTTTCTTTTAGCTTACTTAATTTCTGACACTTTAAAATCAGAAAGCAAATTTACTTAAAAAGAGTCAGGCTGGCCTGGTGCGGTGGCTCACGCCTGGAATCCCAGCATTTTGGGAGGCCGACGCAGGCGGACGACCTGAGGTCAGGAGTTCGAGACCAGCCTGACCAACATGGAGAAACCCCATCTCCACTAAAAACACAAAATTAGCCGGGCGTGGTGGTGCATGCCTGTAATCCCAACTACTCGGCAGGCTGAGGCAGGAGAATCACTTGAACCCGGCAGTCGGAGGTTGCAGTGAGCCAAGATCGTACCATTGCACTCCAACCTGGGCAACAAAGAACGAAACTCTGTCTAAAAATAAAAAAAAAGAGTCAGGCTGGGGGTGGTGACTCACGCCTGTAATCCCAGCACTTTGGGAGGCTGAGGCGGGTGAATCACCTGAAGTCAGGAGTTTAAGACCAGCTTAGCCAACATGGTGAAACCGTATCTCTACTATAAAAAATACAAAAATTAGCAAGGCATGGTGTCAGGCGCCTGTAATCCCAGCAACTCAGGAGGCTGAGGCAGAAGAACTGCTTGAACCCAGGAGGTGCAGGTTGCAGTGAGCTGAGATTGCGCCACTGCACTCCAGCCTGGGTGACAGAGAAGACTCTGTCTCAAAAATAAATAAATAAATAAAAATAAAAGAGTCAAAGTCAGTCAATGATACCCAGATAAATTTACGATTATATTTAAAAATAAAATTCTGTTCACGTCTGTAATCCTAGCACTTTGGGAGCCTGAGGCGGGACGATCACTTGAGCTCAGGATTTTCAGACCAGCCTGGGTAATATAGTGAGACCCTGTCTCCACAAAAATTGAAAAAAAAAAAAAAAAAATTAGCTGGGTGTGGTGGTGCACACCTATAGTCCCGGCTACTCAAGAGGCTGAGGTGAGAGGATCACTGCAGAGGTTGCAGTGAGCTGAGATCGCACCACTGCACTCCAGCCTGGGCAACAGAGCAAGTGAGAACTTGTCTCCTTAAAACAAAAAAAAGAAAAAAGAGAAGAAAAAATTGTACAGATTAACTGATGACATTTTTAAGAACATTAATTATAAAATGCCCTCTTTTGGCCAGGTGCTGTGGCTCATTGCCTATAATCCTAGCACTTTGGGAGGCTGAGATGGGAGGATTGCTTGAGGCCAGGAGTTTGAGACCAGCCTGCTCAACACAGACCCATCTCTATTAAAAAAAAAAAAAAAAAGCCTTCTTTGTCATACTGATACATCTCTATCGTCATCCTAACAAGTTAGCTCAACCTAAATGTTCTTAATTTCTGCTTGGCTTTAAGAAATCATACAATATTGCCTCAAAGTATCCACTAACAACGTTAACAATAGCTAACTATAGGTTCTCATTTTCACTTTACCTTCTGTATTTTTCTTTTTTTTTTTTTGAAATGGAGTCTTGCTCTGTCACCCAGGCTGGAGTGCAATGGCACGATCTCGGCTCACTGCAACCTCTGCCTCCTGGGCTCAAGCGATCCTCCCACCTCAGCCTCCTGAGTAGGTGGGACTACAGGCATGTGCTACCACGCCTGGCTAATTTATTTTTTTGTAGAGACAGGATCTTGCCACATTGCCCAGGCTGGTGTCGAACTCCTGGGCTCAAACCATCCTCCCGCCTCAGCTTCCCAAAGTGCTGGGATTACAAGAGCATGCCACTAGGCCCAGCCAGTCTTTTTTTTTTTGAGATGGAGTTTCGCTCTTGTTGCCCAGGCTGGAGTGCAATGGCGTGATCTCGGCTCACTGTAATCTCTGCTTCCTGCATTCAAGCGATTCTCCTGCCTCAGCCTCCTGAGTAACTGGGATTACAGGCAAACTATACCACCACACCTGGCTAATTTTGTATTTTTAGTAGAGACAGAGTTTCACCGTGTTGGTCAGGCTGGTCTGGAACTCCTGACCTCAGGTGATTTGCCTGTCTCGGACTCCTAAAGTGCTGAGATTACAGGTGTGAGCCACTGCGCCCTGCCTCGGCCAATCTTTTTAAGTGAAGCATTCAGTCCAATTATATTTGTTGTAATTGCCAATGTATTTAGATTTATTTGTAACAATGTATTTTTTTGCTTTGCATTTTCTCCAGCTTCTTTTCTTTTCTGGATTATCTTTCTCTCCTTCCAGAGTCCTGCTGTGTTGTTCAGGTTGAAGTGTAAGTGGCACGATCACAGCTCTCTGCAGCCTTGACAATTTCTTTTATCTTATACCCTAGCATGCATACTTAAACTTATGAAAGTCTAAATAAAGTTAATCAAGATTATTACCATGATTCAGAACAAAACAAAGATGTTAAAGCATATTAATATCAATAAACTTCCTCCTCATTTATATGCTATTGTTGTCAAATAGTTGTATATGCTTAAAAAAAAGCTAAACACATTTTTTACTTTATAAAATAGAGATGAGGTCTGGTTATGTTGCCCAGGCTGGTCTTGAACTCCTGGACTCAAGCAATCCATCTGCTTCGGCCTCCCAAAATGCTGAGATTACAGGAATGAGCCATCATTACCAGCCCATTTAAAGTCTTTGTTGTGGCCAGGTGTGGTGGCTCACGCCTGTAATCCCAACACTCTGGGAGGCTGAGGCAGGCAGATTGCTTGAGCCTAGAAGTTTGAGACAAGCCTGGGCAACATGGTGAAACCCTGTCTCTACAATAAATACAAAAATTAGCCAGGTGTGGTGGCACAAGTGTGTAGTCTCAGCTACCTGGCAGGCTGAGGAGGAAGGAGGCTACAGTGAGCCATGATCGCACCACTGTACTCCAGCCTGGGCCGACGGTGAGATCCTGTCTCAAAAACAAAAAAGACTTTGAATAAGGAGACAGGATTAGGATGAGAAAGAAAACGTGTATACATATTAAAATTTTAAGATGCCAGTATTTTTAAATTAAAAAAATGACATTAGATAACCTAGAAAAATATTCTGACAATGAAAAAAGCTACGTGAACATTACTATCACTTAGGTGTTTCTTGTTTGTTTGCTTTCGTTTTTTTTTTTTGAGATGGAGTCACTGTCTAGGCTGAAGTGCAGTGGCGCAATCTTGGCTCACTGTAACCTCCGCCTCCCAGTTCAAGTGATTCTCCTGCCTCTGCCTCCCGAGTAGCTGGAATTACAGGTGCCCGCCACCACACCTGGCTAGTTTTTGTATTTTTAGTAGAGACGGGGCTTTGCCATGTTGGCCAGGCTGGTCTTGAACTCCTGACTTTGTGATCCGCCCGCCTCTGCCTTCCAAAATGCTGGGATTATAGGTGTGAGCCACCACGCTAGGCCTCGCTTAGATGTTTTTCAAACTTTACTTAGTGATCCTTTAATAGATTACAAAAATCAGTCCAGTGGGTTATGATAAGCACTTACTTTTCTAAAAAGTTTTACATTTTGTCACACTTGCATTATCTCTGCATAAATACATACACATTCTTTCTGGCGAATCCTTTAAAAGTGGCAGATGCTTTTGTCCTACGTGTTTCAGAATTCACATACTACATTCTACTACACAACCACAATATCACAATCACACTGTTAGCTAATATCTAGACCATGTTTAAATTTCCACTAATTGTCCTACTTTAGAGATTCTTCTTTTAAACCATGGTCCAATCAAGTTTCAAACAGTGCGATGTATCTATCTGTTATTTTTGTGTATGTGACGGAGTCTCACTCTGTTACCCAGGCTGGAGTGCAGTGGCACAATCTTGGCTCACTGCAACCTCCAACTCCCGGGTTCAAGCGATTCTCCTGTCAGCCTCCTGAGTAGCTGGGACTACAGGTGTGTGCTACCATGCATGGCTAATTTTTTGTATTTTTAGTAGAGACAGGGTTTCATGTTAGCCAGGATGGTCTCGATCTCCTGACCTTGCGATCTGCCTGCCTCCACCTCCCAAAGTGCTGGGATTACAGGCGTGAGCCACCGTGCCCAGCCAAACTTTTGTATTTTTAGTAGAGACGGGGTTTCACCATGTTGGCCAGGCTGGTAGAGTTTCCATTTCTTGGGAGAGTTTTTTTTTTTCTGTTTTTGGTTGTTGTTGTTGCTGTTGTTGTTGATTTCCTGACCTCAGGTGATCTGCCCGCCTCGGCCTCCCGAAGTGCTGGGATTACAGGCGTTAGCCACCTCCCCCCAGCCTATCTATCTTTTTAATCTAGGATAGTTCTCTCTCTACTCTTTTCTTTAAGCAACTGCCTTCTAGAAAAATGACCAGCATTAAGAAAAAAATCAGAGTATACATTACAGAAATATTATTTCAGAATTTACTTTGTAGAAATTGTGTGAACATTTATTTCAGCCATTAATATCTTATGCATAATTTTAAACATACACACAGAAAAGACCCTGTCCAGGTGTGGTGGCACATGTTTGTAATCCCAACACCTTGGGAGGCTGAGGTGGAAGGAATGCTTGATCCCCAGAGTTCAAGACCAGCTTGGGCAACACAGCAACACCTTGTCTCTACAAACACTTAAAAAATTAGTTGGGTATGGTGGTGTGTGCCTGTAGTCCCAGCTACTCGGAAGGCTGAAGTGGGAGGATCACCGAGTCTGGGAGGTTGAGGCTACAGTGAGCCATGTTTGCTCCAGTACAGCAGCAGCTCAGGTGACAGAGCCAGACCACATCACAAACAACAAAAACAACAAAAACCACCAGAAACAGAAAAAAAAAAAAAGAAAACTCTCCCAGGAAATGGGAAACTTTAAAGTTTGACACAAACTTATTTCTCAGTAAAACCTAATCTGATGTGATGTCTTTTATTTTTATTTTTATTTATGAGACGAAGTCTTGCTCTGTTGCCCAGGCTGGAGTGCAGTGGTGCGATCTTGGCTCACTGCAGCCTCCACCTCCTGGGTTCCAGTGATTCTCCTGCCTCAGCCTCCCGGGTAACTGGGATTACAGGCACGCGCCACCATGCCCAGCTAATGTCTTTTATTTTTAGCATTTATTTGTGCCACTCGGAATGGAATATTGTAGAAATAGTGTTAAAAAAAAAAAGGGTGCTGCCTCATACTAGCTGAGATGACATATATCATTTATGGGCCATTTTATCTTTTAATATCTGAAAATTTCTTAATTTAGAAACTCATCAGAGTCCAAAGGTTTCAGATAAAGGGTTGGACTCATATATGAGTCAACATGTAAATGGAATCTACTACTATTTTAGCAGTAAATTGTCTTCAAAAACAAAAAACAAGAGGTAAAACATATTACAAATGCTGACCTTTAACAACTGAAGTTTCTATCTCTGAAACAGGTTCTGATTTTTCTTCTCCATTAGATTCATCAACTTCTGCCACTGTTGTTAACTCTGGTTCACTCTTGTAGAGTCTATAATCTGGACCCTTGAAAGGAAGACATGTAATTACCCTAAAAAACTGCTAAAAGTTTCTTTTAGAATGTTTACCGCTAAAGACACAAATCAAACTCTAAAAATTAGTAGCTCTAGTGAGCCATCTGGGATATAACGCAAATAATACCTATGTCACAACTACATGGAAAGAAGAAATTTGAGAAATTTTTGAGTGGCAAAACTTTGTTTTAATATTAAGAATATTTCTGGCCGGGTGCAGTGGCTCACACCTGTAATCTCAGCACTTTGGGAGGCCAAGGTGGGTGTATCACCTGAGGCCAGGAGTTTGAGACCAGCCCAGCCAACATGGTGAAACCCTGTCTCTACTAAAAATACAAAAATTAGCTGGGCATGGTGGTGTGTGCCTATAATCCCAGCCATTCAGAAGGCTGAGGCAGGAGAATCACTTGAACCTGGGAGGTGGAGCTTGCAGTGAGCTGAGATTGCTCCACTGCACTCCAGCCTGGGAACGAGTGAGACCCTGTCTCAAAAAAAAGAAAGAATATTTCTGTTCCTCTTAGGAACAAAGTCACATTTTTATGATGGAATAATTGAGGGCTAAAAATAACTATATTAATTCAATAAATTTTCATTCACAAGGTAGTCTTAGGCCCATCCAAGCACTAAAATTCCTGTCACAGACATTTTGTTGTTCTCAAATTAGCTCAATTCTAATTTCCTTTTTCTCTTTGCTTATTATATCCTATATTATTTGCTTAACCCTAAACGTATTTCCCATTTTCAGGGGTGACATCTCTCCTTAGCAACATCCACATCTTTGAGTAGTTTTCCTAGACCAAAATGCCCACATCCCAGCCCCTTTACCATCCCTAGTAACGGTCTTTTTCTTTCTCACTTCTTTCTGATATGAAGGTATAATTTTGCCTCCAATACCCTAAAATGGTATATCTAAAATATGGCTGCTTCATCATGGGAAAAGTTACCACTTTATGAAAGTATGAAAAGTGCTATGAAATTATAAAATATTAAAATTATAAAAATATTAAAAATGAGAATAGCAAAACCAAAACAGGAAAGACACAAATTATAAAGTCATATATAAACCAAAAACTGCTGGCTAAAAATGAGGTTATAAAGGTTATAATAAAAAAAAAGTTTGAGTGTAAAATAAATTAATTTTCAAAAATGAGAGGACATGTACGATTGATTATTCTGTGGCTATTCCAGCCACTTACACAGTGAGATCCATTTCTTGGATATCCTTGAACTTGATACATCTTCTTTTCTTCAGGCAGATGAACTGGGCCCCTGCTATAACAGAGCAAGGAGCTGCTATCACTGGGCAGAGGGGGGATTATGGGAGGCTGCTCTGTAAAGTCATAGGACCGAGGAAGTGGAGGACGAGGTGGGACTACTTCCTCTTCCTAAAGATTGTAGAACAGTCACCTTATTTAGATAAGCAGATTGAATTAAGCATATCTAAATTATTTGCAATGGTATATTAACTTAAATTTACTTTAAGATACTAAAAGGGACACTGCCAAGCCAAAAGTCTAATAATGAAAAGTAAAATCAAAAATTTTTATCATAGCCAATAATTGGAATTTAACATATAATTACATCTGATTCTTTCCTGTAACATATAGGTTAGCTTCACACTGAAACTCAACATTGAAAGAGATTACTATTTAAAACTAATTACTGGGTTTCATTTTAATACTAGAAGGAAAGAACTGATTTTAAAATCCTATTCTTATATTTTCACAATTTATCTTATTTATTTATTTATTTGGTAGAGATGGGGTCTCGCTATAGTGCAGTGATTTGATCAAACATAGCTCATTGCACCTTTGAACTCCTGGACTCAAGGGATCCTCCTGGCTCAGCCTCCCGAGTAGCTGGGACCACAGGCACACCATGCCTGTCTAATTTTTCAATGTTTTATAGAGATGGGGGTCTTGCTATGTTTACCAGGCTGGTCTCAAACTCCTGGGCTCAAGACATCCTCCTGCCTTGGCCTCCTAAAGTGCTGGGATTACAGGCATGAGCCACTGTACCTGGCCCCCCAATTTTTAAGAGAGGAAAAAAAAAAGTTATCTCTTTGACTGGTTTTTATACGAAATTCAAAATAACAGATTCTTTTGGTTAGGTTGACAGTATCTCTTTGTAGTTGTAATTTCTTTATGCTATGCATGACACACAGCCAACTTAACTATCGATCATCCTATAAATTTTACATAGTATAACAAACAATGATAACCATTCAAACATTACTTAGATTAGAAAAAGTATGACAATGTTAAAATTCTAACATAGATAAAAAGCAGAGATTCCATTTTTTTTGCATTAAAAAAGGGAAGAAAAATCACATATTAGAAGCACCAAATTACCGATCCAATAAAATTTCAAGATTAAAACAATATCTGTTCAATATATTTAAAAAATATTTTTGTTATTAAGATTAGAGAAGACAATTACTTCTAGTTAATCTCTTAAGCATTAAAAGTAATTTATAATTAGAAAAACAATCCAAACTTACCTCATTTTTGTACTTAACTGTTGAGAAAGGCTTTGATCCTATCATACCTAGGAATATTAGAAAACGTAACTGTATTAAACATATCTTTCTAATACTATAAAAAAAGAACAATTTCTTTTGTTTTTTTGAAATGAAGTCTTGCTCTGTTTGCCCAAGCTGGAGTGTAGTGGCATGATCTCAGCTCACTGCATCCTCCGCCTCCTGGGTTCAAGCAATTCTTGTGCCTCAGCCTCTCGTAGCTGGGACTACAGGCGTGCGCCACCACGCCCAACTGATTTTTTTTATTTTTAGTAGAGATGGGGTTTCACCATGTTGCTCAGGCTGGTCTTGAACTCCTGACCTCAAGTCAGGCCACCTGCCTTGGCCTCCCAAAGTGTTGGGATTACAGGCGTGAGCCATCGCGTCCAGCCAAAAAAAGAACAATTTCATGTATCTTTTTTAAATTTATTTTTATTTTTATTTTTTGAGACAGAGTTTCACTCTGTCGCCCAGGCTGGAGTGCAGTGGCAAGATATCAGCTCACTGCAACCTCTGTCTCCCAGGTTCAAGCGATTCTTCTGCCTCAGCCTCCTGAGCAGCTGGGACTATAGGTGCACGCCACCATGCCTGGCTAATTTTTGTATTTTTAGTAGAGACGGGGTTTCACCATATTGACCAGGTTGGTCTCGAACTCCTGACCTTATGATCCGCCCGCCTTGGCCTCCCAAAGTGCTCGGATTACAGGGGTGAGCCACTGCGCCCGGCTTATTTTTTTTTTTTTTATTGTTTTTCACTCTGTTGCCCAGGTTGGAGTGCAGTGGCGTAATCTCTGCCTCCTGGGTTCAAGCGATTCTCTTGCCTCAGCCTTCCAAGTAGCTGGGACCACAGGTGCGTACCACCACACCTGACCAATTTTTGCTTTTTTTTTCAGTAGAGCCGGGGTTTCACCGGGGTTTCAACATGTTGCCATGTTGGCCAGGCTGGTCTTGAACTCCTGACCTCAAGTGATCCGCCTGCCTCGGCCTCCCAAAGTGCTGGGATTACAGGCGTGAGCCACCATGCCTGGCCCATTTCACATATTTTAAATGAAGTCTTCAGTTTCTAATCATTCACTTACTGTTTTCAGAATCGGAAAGCAATTACATTAAAAAAGCAACAAATATTTAAACAAGAGTATGGGGAAATGGGTTTTCTCAAACATTACTGGTATTAACATAATTTGAAATAATCCTTCAGGAGGGCAATTTGGCTGCAGCTATCAAAATGGAAAATATGTGCTTATTTCTCACCTTTTAAAATCCATTAAGTACTAACATGTGTTTAGTTGTATGTATTAATAATGTTCATTATGGCATGGCTTATGACAGCAAAAATAAAAAACTCTGGAAACAACATACATTATCCATCAATATGGAAATGGATAAATATATTACAGTTCCCTTATACAATGGATTCTTATACTGTATTGTTACGGAGAAAAAAAGAAAATTATTGAAAAATAGATATAGGATGATCCCAGTTCTTGTTGTGGGGATAAAACTTCTAAAGTGTAAACATTGTGGGTATTTATGATTATACACACAAGACAGTAATTATTTTTGTTTAGGTGTGGCTGACAGAGCTTTCGCTTTTTACTTTATAAATCTGTGCTCTGATTCAATGTTAAGAGTGCCTGTTCAGAAAAATGCATTAAAATAACAAAAGAAACTCAATTATATATGTCATTCCATTTAGACATTCAGTCATGTGCCACATACCAATGTTTTGGTCAGCAACAGACTACATATATGACAGTGGTCCCATAAGATTATAATGCAGCTGAGAAATTTCTTTTTTTTTTTGAGACAGTTTCCCTCTGCTGCCCATGCTGGAGCACACTGGCATGATCTTGGCTCACTGCAACCTCCACCTCCCGGGTTCAAGCGATTCTCCTGTCTAAGCTTCCTGAGTATTTGGGACTACAGGCATGCGCCACCATGCCTGGCTTTTTTTGTATTTTTAGTAGAGACAGGGTTTCACCATGTTGGCCAAGCTGGTCTTGAACTCCTGACCTCAGGTGATCTGCCCGCCTCAGCCTCCCATAATGCTGGGATTACAGGTGTGAGCCACTGTGCCCAGCCAGAGCTGAGAAATATCTATTGCCTAGTTGTTGCCCTCATGTCAGAGTGTAACACATTACCTTTTCTATGTTTAGATATACAAATAACATTGTGTTACAACTGTCTACAGTATTCAGTACAGTCACATGCTGTGCAGGTTTGCAACCTGGGAGCAATAAGCTATATACCACATAGCCTAGGTGTGTAGTAGACCATACAACTAGATTTGTTTAAGTACACTCTGATTGCACAACACAATCACCTAACAATGCATTTCTCAGAATGTAATCTGTCACCAAGTGACACATGACTGTAATACTGTGGTCAGTCACAAAATAAAATGCAAAGCTAATTTACCTATTTCTGTAGTACCTCTTTGCTGCTTATGTTTACTCAGCCCTTCCATGACATCTTGAATTCGCCAAAGTTCTTTCTGAATCTGTGCACGCTGAATTCCTGCTGATTCCGTCTATCAGTAAAAATGGATAGACCATATATAAGAAAAAAAATCATTCACTGAAGTTAAATGATTATATATTAATTATATAAATTATATTTAAAAATGCAAATTGCAGTGAATTAAGTGTTATGAATATTTAATATGATTGATGTGACTCTCCCAATTTTGCAATTCCAGTGGCAAATATAAAAGACTGAGCAGAGCAAGAAAAATATTTAATTTTCATACTTAAATATACTATTTTAAATCTTTCCAATAAGCTTTGTCTTGCGTTATTTATGATACCAGGAAGGCATATTGATTGAAAGGGACCAAAAATGGAAAATACAAACAGAGAGAATGAAAACAGAGCAGAAACAAACCCCAAAAGAAAAAATAATTTCTGGGAGGGGGAGATGTGGCAGGGCATTGGGGAATGGGTGAGAAATGGAAGGTGTACTAACTTCCTAGGTTCTAGAACATAAAAACAACAACAAAGGGACAGCTAACAAAATATATCAAGATGAATTTTGACTGACAGAGTTTAAATGTATTTTTTTATTTTTATTTTTTTTGAGACAGAGTCTTGCTCTGTTGCCCAGGCTGGAGTGCAGTGGCAAGCTCTCAGTTCACTGCAGCCTCTGCCTCCTGGGCGCAGGTGATTCTGCTGCCTCAGCTTCCTGAGTAGCTGGGATTACGGTGCGTGCCGTGCCATAATTTTTGTATTTTGTGCAATGGCACAATCTCAGCTCACTGCAACCTCTACCTCCCCGGTTCAAGCAATTGCCCTGCCTCAGCCTCCCGAGTAGCTACGATTACAGGCATGTGCCACCACACCTGGCTAATTTTGTATTTTTAGTAGAGACGGGGTTTCACCATGTTGGCCAGGCTGGTCTTGAACTCCTGACCTCAGGTGATCCGCTCTCCTTGGCCTCCCAAAGTACTGGGATTACAGGCGTGAGCCACCGCGCCCGGCCAATTTTCTTACTTTTAAAATTCCACATCATGCCCTCAGGTTAAATACACTAACTGAAACCAAAATAAGATTACATTGGTTTTCTCCGAGATTCTATTAGAAATCTATGACTCTTATTCATAAATAGGGTAATAATAACACCATTCTGGATAATAGTAAACACTATTCTAGGAACGTAACTTTATTTTTAAAAACAGGCAATGACATACAAAAACTGTCACATTGCCTAGAACAATATTTTCTTTGGCTGAGTATCAGTTATTAATGACTATAGATATTAGAATATAATCAGTATTGCATCAATATGCTAAAAAAGTCTTCTAAGGAGTAGAAATATGTTTTCAGCCAGGCACAGTGGCTCACACCTATAATCCCAGCACTTTGGGAGGCTGAAGTGGGCGGATTGCTTAAGCTCAGGAGTTCAAGACCTGCCTGGGCAACACAGAAAAACCCCACCTCTGCCAAAAATACAAAAACTTAGCTGGGCGGGGTGGTGTATGTCTGTGGTCCCAGCTACTTGGGAGGCTGAGGTGAGAGGATCACTTGAGCCTGGGGGAAGAGGTTGCAGTGAGCCAAGATCGTGCCACTGTCCTCCAGCCTAAGTGACAGAATGAGACTCTGTCACAGGGAAAAAAAAAAAGCAATGTTTTCAAAGTCTTCCAAGCACTTGGGAGTTGATCAAAAGATTAAAAAAAGAAAAAGAAAATGAAAAAGAAAAAACTCAAGAAAAAAAAGTCTATAAGCCTAAAGACTATGAATTAATGCTGCTCCAAAAAGGCACTACATAACCTAAGTTATCTAGTTTTCCAAGCTACAGCCTGGAAGCATCAAAAAGTAAAAAAAAAGAAAGTACTCATGCAAGAGCCAAACACAACGACAGCCCAGAGATGTAAATACTGACACAGAGGATGGGAAGATCACTATAAATAACAGATCCTTGCACATCTATATACAACATGTATTACTTTTATAAAATTTAAAAGATATATATATGTATAGACACATTTTTGCCAATCTGAAAGGGTATACAATGCAAATCTAATTTTTATTTTATTTGCATTTCTCTGGTTACTACTGACTTTGAACTATTTTTCTTTTTCTTTCATTTTTTTTGAGGCTGAGTCTCACTCAGCCACCCAGGCTGGAGTGCAGCAATGTGATCTTGGCTCACTGCAACCTCTGTCTCCTGGGTTTAAGCAATCCTCCTGCCTCAGCCTCCCAAGTAGCTGGAATTACAGGCGTGTGACACCATGCCCAGCTCTCCTTTTTTTTTTGTATTTTAGTAGAGATGAGGTTTCGCCATGTTGGCCAGGCTGGTCTCGAACTCCCGACCCTCAAGTGATCTGTCTGACTTGGCCTCCCAAAGTGCTGGGATTACAGGCATACGCCACTGTGCCCAGCCAACTCTGAACTATTTTTCAAACACCTGTTAGTAATTTGAGTTTTCCTATGATTAGTTACTCATGTTCTTTGTATGTTTTTCTAATGGACTATTTCTCCAAATCAAAAAGAAAAACTTCCTTGCAAATCTAGATAGTTATCCCTTGTTGAATTTTTGAGGTCAAACATACATCCTCCCAGTAGGTCATCTTTTTAGTTTGTCTATGTTGCCTTCATTAAGGGTAAATCTTTAACTTTGATAAAACCAAATGTTGTTCAACAATGCTCTCTTTCTTTCTCTCTCTGCTTTGTGGATATTTATGGTCTGCTGCTAAATTCTCTATTCTGTTCCATTGGTCTATTTTTTCCTGTACCATGTTTAACACTATAGTTTTGCATTATGTTTCCTTGTTTATTTATTTAACAAACACTTATATAGTGTGTTTTATATGCCTGGTTTTATTCTACATGCTGCAAAAATATAAACATATTTATCCTCATAATAATCTAGCAGGAGTAGGTATTATTTTATTTTATAGTTGTGGAAACTGAGACCCAGAGTTGTTATGTAACTGGTCTAAGGCTGTATATGCAATGTTATCATTCATAGAGTATGACTTCTCGTTCTTTTATTTTTTTTTGAAATGTCTTAACTACTTGTGGTTTTTATTATACCTTAAAAATATTAGAGCCATTTCAGAAATGTCTTTAGAAAATTCTACTGGAAATTTGGTTGGAATAAAATTGCATTTACAGGAAGAATTTTCATAGTGATAATGTTAAATCAGACCATCCATGAATATGGTATACCAATTACACCTCTCCATTAATTCAGGTCTTCTCTTATATCCTATAAGGTTACTAAATTTTCATAATAAATATATTTTTTGGCAGGTTAAATCTGGGATTGGCAAATTTCTGTGGCCTGCAGCCTCTTTTGGTATGGCCTGTGAGTTACGAACAAATTTTACAATTTTTAAGAAGTTATAGCTGGGCACGGTGGCTCATGCCTGTAATCCTAGCACTCTGGGAGGCCGAGGCGGGCAGATCACCTGAGGTCAGGTGTTCAAGACCAGCCTGGCTAACATGGTGAAACCTTGTCTCTACTAAAAATATAAAAATTAGCCAGGTATGGTGGCACATGCCTGTAATCCCAGCTACTAGGAAGGCTGAGGCAGGAGAATCACTTCAACATGAGAGGCGGAGGTTGCAGTGAGCAGAGATCACACCACTGCACGCCAGCTTGGGCAACAAGAGTGAAACTCTGTCTCAAAAAAAAAAAAAAAAAAGAAGTTATAAAATAACAAAAAACATTAAATAATATGTCACAGATCTGGCCTTTCACAGAAAGTTTGCTGACCTCTAGTTATATCTTAGGTATTTAAAGCTATTTTTCTAGTGTATTTAGCATCTCATTTTTGTAGCTGATTTCTTTTTTTTTTTTTTTTTTTTTTTTGAGATGGACTTTTGCCCATCACTCAGGCCGGAGTGCAATGGTGTGATCTCCGATCACTGCAACCTCTGCCTCCCAGGTTGAAGTGATTCTCCTGTCACACCTCCCGAGTAGCTGGGATTACAGGTGCCTGTAGCTGATTATTGTAGCTGATTACTGACAGTGTAACTTCAGTGTCCAATACAGAAGTCCCAGCCACATGTGGCCATTTAAATTTAGATAAACTGGGCTTGGTGACTCATGCCTGTAATCCCAGCACTTTGTTTTTTTTTTTTTTTGAGACAGAGTCTCCCTTTGTCGCCCAGGCTGGCATACAGCTGCGTAATCTCCACTCCACTGCAACCTCTGCCTCCCAGGCTCACGCGATTCTCCTGCCTCAGCCTTCCAAGCAGCTGGGAACACAGGTGCCCAGCTAATTTTTGTATTTTTGTAGAGGTGGGGTTTCACTGTGTTGGCCAGGCTGGTCTCAAACTTCTGGCCTCAAGTGATCCTCCCACCATGGCCTCCCAAAGTGCTGGGATTATAGGCATGAGCCACTGTGCCCAGCCGATCCCAGAACTTTGGAAGGCTGAGGTGGGAGGATCACTTGGGCCCAGGAATTCAAGGTTTCATCTACGATCATGCTACTGCACTCCAGCCTGGGTGACAGAACAAAACCCTGATTCAATAAACAAGTAAATAAATTTAGATAGTTAACATGAATACAACTAAAAGTTCAGTTTTAGTTGTATAGTCACAATAGTCACATTTCATATGCCCAACAACTACATGTGGCCAGTACTATGCTGGACAGCACAGATGGAGGGCAGCTGAATTTCTGATTCACCTTACTAATCTTTTTTTTTTTTTTTTTGAGATGGAGCTTCGCCCTTGTTGCCCAGGGTGGAGTACAATGGTGCGATCTCGGCTCCCTGCAACCTCCACCTCCCAGGTTCAAGCGATTCTCCTGCCTCAGCCTCCAGAGTAGCTGGGATTACAGGTGCCCGCCACCAAGCTCGACTAATTTTGTATTTTTAGTAGAGATGGGGTTTCACAATCTTGGCCAGGCTGGTCTTGAGCTCCTGACCTCGTGATCCTGGCTAATTTTGTATTTTTTAGTAGAGATGGGGTTTCCCCATGTTGGTCAGGCTGGTTGGTCTCGAACTTAACTAATTTTTCATTCATTGTATTGATCTGTCTGTTAAGTCCATGCATTTCCAACTAAAATATTCAAATTTACATTGGGTCATAAGCATGACGTAACTTTTATTATTTTCTTAAACATATATTATCTGCGTTCCTCAGAGCAACATTTTAAGACAAGTATTATTATTTCTTTTTCTTTCTTTTTTTTTTGAGATAGAGTCTCGCTCTGTCGCTCAGGCTGGAGTACAGTGGTGCGATCTCAGCTCACTGCAACCTCCACCTTGTGGGTTCAAGTGATTCTCCTGCCTCAGCCTCCCAAGTAGCTGGGATTATAGATGCCTGCCACTACACCTAATTTTTGTATTTATAGTAGAGACAGGGTTTCGCCATGTTGGCCAGGCTGGTCTCGAACTCCTGACCTCAGGTGATCTACCCACTTCAGCCTCCGAAAGTGCTGGGACTATAGGCGTGAGCCATTATGCCCGGCCAAGTATTATTATTTCTATTTTATAGATAAGAAAACTAACCCTTGGAACTAGGTCTCAGATCTGTTTGCTTATTACCTGGATTCTTTATAACAAATGGTGCTGTATCTTCCCCTATTCTAATATGTCAGTCAACTCAACAGGCCAAATGTAATTTCACAAAATGAGAGACATTTAATACAGAAAGGATTAGAATAATTTTATTAAGAAGATAAAATATTGGCTGGGTGCAGTGGCTCACGCCTGTAATCCCAGCACTTTGGGAGGCCGAGGCAGACGGATCACCTGAGGTCAGGAGTTTGAGACCAGCCTAATTAACATGGAGAAACCCCGTCTCTAAAAAAAAAAAAAAAAAAAAAAAAAAAATTAGCCGGGCTTGGTGGTGCATGCCTGTGATCCCAGCTACTCGGGAGGCTGAGGCAGGAGAATCGCTTAAACCCGGGAGGCAGAGGTTGCGGTGAGCCAAGATCACACCATTGCACTCCAGCCTGGGCAACAAGAGCAAAACTCTGTCTCAAAAAAAAAAAAAAAGATAAAAAATTCATTATTTGATAAATCCATATATTTCAACATCTCAATACCAAGTGACACAGATGGACCTGTGAAAGGATATTTAGGAAACTGTAGAGCTGAGACCGATAGGAGCACAGAACACTCCAGGGCTCACCATGTGCCCAACAGAACAAAGAACTCTTAAACAAGAGGGGATGGTCTACTTTGTGAGATAGTAAGATTCCTGTCATTAAAAGTATTCAAATCCAGGTCTCAGCTAGCCAATAATGTAAAAACTGTTATGGGTATGCGTAAATCTAACAAGGTGGATTGTACAGTACCAGTAAAAACAGTTAAAACAATATAAAGAATATTATACTTTTGTACCTGAACTTCACCAAGGTGATCCAGCTGCTCTTGCATCTGGTTCCTGGTAACAGTTACATCGTATTCTAACTTATCATATTCTCTCCATGCTCGTTCCAATTCCTAAAACCAAAAAGTGTTAATTACTTTAATGGGGAAAATGTGCTTTTATGGTGTTATCACTCCAATTGTAACTTTCTAGATTGTAGAAAGTCATATAGTTTATACTTAGCAAAACAGGAATTTTTATAACCATTTTTGTCCCTTTTTAAAACTCAATTCAACAAAAATTTACTAAGCAATGTAAGTATTATTGTGCTGCTGTTTATTTCCTAAAATGTAGAAGAGGCATAAATAAAGCATTTTCTTATCTGTCTTCATTAAAAGTTCTCCATGAATGAAAATACTTTGTATTTTAGCATATTGGAATTTCAACAACATCAGAGGCTTGACATGACTTTACTTACAATAAGCTTATAGTAATACAATAAAACAAATGAATTTAGCTAGCTATTTAAACAATTCAGTGAATCCTGTTTGTGAAGACTCAATACAGACACTATTATCCATCTGTACTTTTCTCCTGTGGAAAAAAAATCACCCCAAACCAATAATATCACAGAGAAGATTTTGATGTTTGGTCTTTAACAGCTTGTCATTTGTTGAATATAGAATAATTCTAGAGGTGCTTAAAAATACATCATCTGTGAGACGCAGTGGCTCACATCTGTAATCTCAGCACTTTGGGAGGCTGACGGGGGCAGATCACTTGAGCTCAGCAGTTTGAGACCAGCCTGGCCAACATGGGGAAACCCTGTCTCTACTGAAAACACAAAAATTAGCTGGGCCGGATGACTTGTGCCTGTGGTCCTAGCTACTTGGGAGCCTGAGGAGGGAGGATCGCTTGAACCTAGGAAGCAGAGGTTGCAGTGAGCCGAGACTACGCCTCAGGAGGCTGAGGCAGGCAGATCACGCGGTCAGGAGTTTGAAACTACCTGACCAACATAACGAAACCCTGTCTCTACTAAAAATACAAAACAAAACAAAACAAAAAAAAATTAGCCAGGCGCAGTGGCAGGCGCCTGTAATCCCAGCTGCTTGGGAGGCGGTGGCAGGAGAATCGCTTGAACCTGGGAGGCGGAGGTTGCAGTGAGCCGAGATTGCGCCATTGCACTCCACCCTGGGTGACAGTGCGAGACTCCAACTCAAAAAAATAAATGAATAAAGTAAAAGAAAAAAAATAAAGAGCTATCTTATTTTGTATATTCTGTAACTAACTTAAAATGACTTTAGAAAATTTAGGTGATTGGCTTGGTGTGGTGGTTCTCGCCTGTAATCCCAGCACTTTGGGAGGCTGAGGCAGGTGGATCACTTGAGCCCAGGAGCTCGAGACCAGCCTGGGCAACATAGAGAGACCCTATCTCTATGAAAAAATACAAAAATTATCTGGGTGCGGTGGCGCTTGCCTGTGGTCCCAGCTACTTGGGGCAGGGCTGAGGTGGGAGGATCGCTTGAGCCCAGAGGCGGAGGTTGCAGTAAGCCAAAATTGTGCTACTGCACTCCAGCCTGGGTGACAGATGAAGACCATGTCTCCAAAAAGAAAAAAAAAAAAATTGAAGCTATCTTGCCAGTCTTTTTTTTTTTAATAAAAAAAAAATCTTAGGTGAAGAAAAATTATTCAAAATGTACTGGGAAAACAGATGTGTGCCATCACCCCTATGCCCGGCTAATATTTTGTGTGTGTGTGTGTGTGTGTGTGTGTGTGTATATATATAAAATATATATATATTATATATATATATATATTATATATCATATATATTATCTATATTATATATAGATATATATTATCTATATTATATATAGATATATATTATCTATATTATATATAGATATATATTATCTATATTATATATAATATATTATCTATATTATATATAATATATTATCTATATTATATATAGATATATTATCTATATTATATATAGATATATATTATCTATATTATATATAGATATATATTATCTATATTATATATAGATATAGATATATACTATATATATTATATATAGATATAGATATAGATATATACATATATTTTTGGTAGAAACAGGATTTTGCCATGTTGTCCAGGTTGGTCTCTAACTGCTGGTCTCAAGTGATTCCACCAGCCTTGGCCTCTCAAAAAGTGCTGAGATTACAGGTGTGAGCCACCACACCTGGTCAGCAAATTCTTTTTACATGAATAAATATGAAAATTAATTTCCTTTAACAAAAATTAATTCTAGCCATGGTTTATTTTGTGTGCACCACAAAAACTGCAAATTTAAATAGTGAGTCTTTGATGGCTTTAGGGAGGGTAAATGAAGACAACAGATCCAATGACAGCCCAGTGGCTAAGAGGGTATTACAGGCTAACACCTAAGCTCCCTTGTGGAAATGCCAGAGTTCAGGGTAGGCTTAACTGCACTGCAGAGGCATTTAAGTATAAGAACATTTCAGGATGGTAGGAATCCTTCTCTTTCTTAAAGAAAGATTAAAAATACAGATTGAGAGCTAGACATTCCTTTATCAGTATTTTAGAAGTGAAGAGGCACAGTATACTTTCAATTTTCCTAACCTGGAGAGTCCTGCCACTGAACTGGCCCAAGTCCTGTAATCCTGCTAGGCCTACCTGTTTCTGTCTTTACCTCAGCTCCTCAAACATGATTACCAGGTGGGTAGGAACACAAGACAAAAGAGGACAGTGAGGAAAGGGCAGCAATGGCACAACACATTTCCTCCCAACATCTGGCTGGGTATTTCATTAAAGAATTTACTAGATTATATGAGTACCATGCTAATAATCTTTAAATATGACCTTACTTACTTGTGGTCAAGAAGCTAACATAGCAAGATAATTTAAAAGGGCTAACACTTTTCAAATACACAATTACCTTAAAATCTCAAGTACTTGCCACAAAATAGTGCTTTCAATAAAAAGTAGAGAATGCCAGGCTATACAGTTAAGAGAATAAATGAAGGCCAGGTGCGGTGGCTCACGCCTGTAATCTCAGCACTCTGGGAGGCTGAGGCAGGTGGATCACAAGGTCAGGAGTTTGAGACCAGCCTGGTCAACATAGTGAAGCCCTGTCTCTACTAAAAATACAAAAAAAATTATCTGGGCTTGGTGGTGGGTGCCTGTAGTCCTAGCTACTTGGGAGGCTGAGGCAGGATAATCGCTTGAACCTGGGAGGTGGAGGTTGCAGTGAGCCGAGATGGTATCACTGCACTCCAGCTCGGGCGACAGTGAGAGACTCTGTCTCAAAAAAAAAAAAAAAAAAAAAGAATGAATGAACTCTTTTTTGAGACGGAGCCTTGTGCTGTCGCCTAGGTTGGAGTGCAGTGGCACGATCTCGGCTCATTGCAACCTCTGCCTCCTGGGTTCAAGTGATTCTTCTGCATCGACCTCCCGAGTAGCTGGGATATTTGGGACTACAGGTGTGCACCACCACGCCTGGATAATTTTTTTTTATTTTTAGTAGAGATGTGGTTTCACCGTGTTAGCCAGGATGGTCTCGATCTCCTGACCTCATGATCCGCCCGCCTCAGCCTCCCAAAGTGCTGGGATTACACCCATGAGCCACCCACGGCCGGACTTCTTTTTTTTTGAGATGGAGTTTCACTCTTGTTGCCCAGGCTGGAGTGTAATGGTACGATCTTAGCTCACCGCAACCTCTGCCTCCCGGGTTCAAGCGATTCTCCTGCCTCAGGCTCCCGAGTAGTTGGGATTACAGGCATGCGCCACCACATCTGGCTAATTTTTGTATTTTTAGTAGAGACGGGGTTTCTCCATGTTGGTCAGGCTGGTCTTGAACTCCTGACCTCAGGTGATCTGCCCGCCTGAATGAATTCTTTCAATCTGGAACTATATGGATGAACCTCGTAAGTTAAAGGAAGCCAGGCAAAGAGTATATGGTTACACTTCACATAAAGTTCAAGACTGAGTGCAGTGGCTCATGCCTGTAATCCCAGCAGTTTAGGAGGCCGAGATGGATGGACTGCTTGAGCCCAGGAATCTGAGACCAGCCTGGGCAACATGGTGAAATCCCATCTCTGCAAAGTATACAGAAATTAGGCATGGTGGCGCATGTCTGTAGTCCCAGCTACTTGGGAGGCTGAGGTGAGAGGATCGCTTGAGCGAGGTGGAGGTTGCAGTGAGCCGAGATTGTGCCATTGTACTCCAGCCTGTGTAAGAGACTTTGTCTCCAAAAAACAAGTTCAAAAATAGGCAAAACTCATCTATAGTTTAAATGTCAGGTGCTAGGCTATAGCTACTCAGGAGACTGGACAGGGGGAGGATCACTTGAGGCTAAGAGTTGGAGGCTGTGGTGTGCTACGACTGCACCTGTGAACAGCCACTGCACTCCCATCCGGGCAATGTAGCAATACCCTGTCTCTAAAACAATTTAAAAAAATTAAAGGAAAAGAAAGAAGAAAAGAAAAAGTCTGGTAGTGTTCCTTTTGGGAGAGGAGCCTCTGGCATGCTAGTAAAATTCAATGTCTCGATATAGATATTGGCTAAACTCCTAAACTGTGTGCTTTTCTGAGAACATGTTATATTCCAAGAAAAGAAAAAAATAGTGTGCGTGTTGGGCAGGAGGAGGGATTGCTGCAGAGTTTTCTAGAGACACGGTTTTGCTCTGCTGCCCAGGCTAG
Source organism: Pongo pygmaeus (assembly GCF_028885625.2). Classification (NCBI taxonomy): domain Eukaryota; kingdom Metazoa; phylum Chordata; class Mammalia; order Primates; family Hominidae; genus Pongo; species Pongo pygmaeus. Next base: position 19,831,236 of record NC_072383.2, on the reverse strand, counting down.
AGTGCAGTGGCATGATCATAATTCACTGCAGCCTTGAACTCCTGGGCTCAAGCGATCCTCCTGCCTCAGTCTCCCAAGTAGCTAGGACTACAGGTTTGCACCATGTCCAGATAATTTTTTAATTTGGGGTTTCACCATGTTGCTCAGGCTGGTCTTGAACTCCTGGGCTCAAGCAATCTTTCCAAAGAACTGGGATTATAGGTGTGAGCCTCTGTGCCAGGCCAGACTTTTTTCTTACTCTGTCACCTGGGCTGGAGCGCAGTGATGTGATCTCAGCTCACTGCAGCCTCAACTCCCCAGGCTCAAGCAATCCTACCGCCTTGGCCTCCTGAGTAGTACAGGTGCACACCACCACGCTGGGGTATTGTTTTTTAATCTTTTGTAAACTTGAGGTCTCACTATGTTGTCCAGGCTGGTCTTGAACTCCTAGGCTAAAGCAATTCTCCTGCCTCTGCCTCCCAAAGTGCTGGGATTACACATAGGAGCCAGCAGGCCTGGCCAAGATTTTTAAAAAAAAATTGTCTAAGTTTAGGGTATGGAGCAAGTAAATTTTAATAGTGCTTACTTCTATATAGTCTGTACTGAGACAAGACTTGGCCACTGTGTCGGGGAGAAAGTGAAGTAGGTCTAAATACTTAATTGTAATGAAATCCCAGATTTCCAAAAAAATCAGTTAAGGATTTTAATATTTAGCTAGACGGCTATATAGCAGTTATATACTATGTCCTTTATTAAGAAAGGATTAACGGCCGGGCATGGTGGCTTACGCCTGTAATCCCAGCAGTTTGGGAGGCTGAGGTGGGAGAATCTCCTGAGCTCAGGAATTCAAGACCAGCCTGGGCAACATAGGGAGATCTCATCTCTACAAAAAAATTCTATTAAAAAAAAAAAAATCAAAACTAATGATGCACTTCCAAGTTTTTAATATGAGGAAAACTTTCCTTTTCTTATCTAAAATCAATGGTAATTTACAACAAAATCTACTCAAGGGAATGGTTACACAATACACTAGACACAAATCTCAAATTGTTTTCTCTGTATTTTACTGTCACATTGCCTCTTTTCTTAATAATCAAGTAAATATTGTAAGACTATAGGTGGCTATAGTAAAAAAAAAAAGCAAATAATTACTATTATTCTTAGAGCTAATAAAACTAAACTGTTTTACTTCTGGTTTGCTTCTCAATTAGGGTTTCTAAGTTTTAATTTAAGAAATGTCAATTCATTTTTCTGCTTTTCATTAAAAAATAAAAAACCTGTAACTTTGGAAAAGTATTGACATAGGTTTTTAATATCAAAATGAGGGAGAGGCAATAGATGTAGTGTAATTATTCATTAACTTCCTAATTTAAACTCAAACATCTCTTTCCAACTTTAAGTAAAATTACAAATTAATGCCCACCACTATATCTTGGAAAATTAAAGCCTTATGATATTTAAATTAATTTTACTGGTATATTTCGAGGATCAGGCAAAAAAATTAAAACGTTAATTTTTTGGTCACTAATACCCCACCATAACAGTCCTGCCAACTGGTATTAGAAGCAGTTGATTTTTCAGGTCAATCAAAAGAAAGTTATATCTGATTTATTCATTTTTTCATTTTACCTTCAGGATGTAGAGATTTCCTGGCTCACATTTGAAGAATGTGCTTAACTATTTGAGGAGTTTTTAAAAAAAGATTTTTTTTTTACGAATTTATACTTGTCATGTAACTGCTTCTCAAATAAAATCACTGCTTATTAAGCACATGGCATGCATGCCTCTTACTACACTATCTAATGACTACACTGGCTGTTTTTAACCTAAAAAGATGTTTACATTTTATTATTATTTTTTCACTTAGCCTCGACTTGAAACACACTAAAAAGATGTTTAAAAGGCCACCAAATCAAACTGTATAAAGTGAGGCTCAACTATCAGCCACAATTATAAAGCTATTCATGTTTTAAATTTCTAGTTTATGACCACAATTGTAGTCATTCTATGTTTTAGCTATTTGTAATCTTTAACTCTCATGTTTAGTTTCTTCTCTAATGTTTTCTATGAAACAAAACTATCTTCTCATCTCAAAGAAAGTGCTTGCTTTTTATTGTTAAAAATTCTAGATATAATAAAAATAGAAAGGCTAGCACACAGGGGAAGATTTAAATAAATAACTGTTACTACGCCACACTTCTGTTGGCTTTTTTGTGGATTTTCTTTTGTTTTGTTTTTTGAGACACGGTCTCACTTTGTCGTCCGGGACCTCTCTGGGCTCAGGTCATCCTGCTGCCTCAGCCTCCCGAGTAGTTGGCACTCCAGGCACATGCCACTGTGCTCGGCTAGTTTTTTTTTGGTAGAGACGGAGTTTCACCATATTGCTTAGGCTGGTCCCAAACTCCTGGGCTCAAGTATTCTGCCTACCTCAGCCTCCCAAAGTGCTAGGATTACAAGTGTGAGCCACCACACCAGCCTGGGGAAATCAAAAGTTGGTTCTTTGAAAACAAAAACAAGACTGACAGACTGTTAGCTAGAATAATAAAGAAAAAAAGAAGATCCAAATAAGCACAATAAGAAGCAACAAAGGTGACATTACAATGGATCCCACAGACATACAAAGGATTCTTAGAGACAATTACGAACACCACTATGCACACAAACTAGAAAATCTAGATGAAATAGATAAATTCCTGGAAATATACAATCTCCCAAGATTGAATCAGGAAGAAACTGAAACACTTAACAGACCAATATTGAGGTCTGAAATTGAATCTGTAATAAAAAACCTGCCAAACAAAAAAAGGCACAGATCAGATGGATTCACAGCTGATTTCTACCAGACGTACAAAGAGCTGGTATTAATTCTACTGAAACTATTCCAAAAAAATAAGAAGAAGGGTCTCCTCTTTAACTCATTCTATGAAGCCAACATCACCCTGATACCAAAACTTGGTAAAGACACAAAGAAGAAAGAAAACAAAGGCCGATATCCCTGATGAACATAGATGCAAAAATCCTCAACAAGATACCAGCAAGCCAAATTCAGTGGCATATCAAAAAGTTAATTCACCATGATAAAATAGGCTTCATTTCTAAGATGCAAGATTGGTTCAACATATGCAAATCATAAATGGGAGTCACCACATAAACAGAAAAACAAAAAACATATGATCATCTCAGTAGACATGGAAAAGGCTTTTGATAAAATCCAGCATCTCTTCATGATAAAAACCCTTAAGAAATAAATCCATACTGAAGGAATATGCCCTAAAATAGTAAAGGCCATCTATGACAAATATACAGCCAACATCACACTGAGATGGGCAAAAACTGGCAGCATTTCCCTTGAGAACTGGAAAAAGACAAGGATGCCCACTCTCACCACTCCTATTCAACAAAGTACTGGAAGTCCCAGTCAGAGCAATCAGGCAAGAGGAAGAAATAAAATGCATCCAAATTTAGGAAAAGAAGTCAAATTACCTCTCCTCACGGACAATGTGATCTATACCTAGAAAACCCTAAAGACCCTATCAAAAGGCTCCTACAACTGATAAATGACTTCAGGAAAGTTTCAGGACACAAAATCAATGTACAAAAATCACTGGCATTTCTATACACCAATAATGTTCAAGCTGAGAGCCAAATCAAGAATGCAATTCCATTTACAATACACACATACACACACACACACACACACACTCCTAGGAATGCATCTAACCAAGGAGGTGAAAGATGTCTATAGGAAGAACTACAAAACACTGTTGAAAGAAATCATAGATGACACAAACCAATGGAAAAACATTCCATGTTCATGGATTAGAAGAATCAATATTGTTAAAACGGTCATACTGCCCAAAGCAATCTACAGATTCAATGTCATTCCTATCAAACTACCATCATTTTTCACAGAACTAGAAAAAAAATTCTTAAATTAATATCGAACCAAGAGTCCAAACAGATAAAGCAATCCTAAACAAAAACAAAGTCAGAGGCATTACACTACCTGACTTCAAACTATACTATAAGGCTACAGACTAAAACTTCATGGTACTAGTACAAAAACAGACGCAGACCAAGGGAACAGAATATAAAACCCAGAAGTTAAGCCACACACCTATGGCCATCTGATATTTGATCAAATTGACAAAAATAAGCAATGGGGAAAGGGCTTCTTATTCAATAAATGGTGCTGGAATAGCTGGCTAGCCATATGCAGAAGAATGAAACTGACCCGTTACTTTCACCATATACAAAAATTAACTCAAGATGGATTAAAGATTTAAGTGTCAGGCCTCAAACTATAAGAATCCTTTAGCCAGGCTTGGTGGCTCATGCCTGTAATCCCAGTACTATGGGAGGCCAAAGTGGGCAGATAACATGAGGCTTGGAGTTCGAGACCAGCCTGGCCAACATGGTGAAACCCTGTCTCTACTAAAAATACAAAAAGTAGCCAGGCTTGGTAGCAGGCATTTACAATCCCAGCTACTTGGGAGGCTGAGGCACGAGAATTGCTTGAACTTGGGAGGTGGAGGTTGCAGTGAGCAAAGATCGCGCCACTTCACTCTAGCCTGGGCAACAGAGTGAGTCTCTGTCTCAGAAAAAAAAAAAAAAAAAAGTATAGCAACAAAAACAAAAATTGACAAGTGGGAGCTAATTAAAGAGCTTCTGTAAAGCAAAAGAAACTATCAATGGAGTAAACGGCCTATAGAATGAGAGAAAATACTCGCAAACTACGCATCCGACAAAGGTTGAATATCCAGAATCTATAAGGAACTTAAGCAATTGAGCAAGGAAAAAACAAAACAACCCTTTTAAAAAATGGGCAGAAGACATGAACAGACACTTAAAGGAAGACATACAAGTGGCCAACAAGCATATAAAAAAATGCTCCATATCACTAATCATCAGAGAAATACAAATGAAAATCACAATGAGATACCATCTCACATTCATCAGAATGGCTACTATTAAAAAGTAAAAAAAAAAACAAAAAACAGATGCTGGCAAGACTGCAGAGAAAAGGAAATGCTTATACACAGTGAGTGGAGATATAAATTAGTTCGGCCACTGTGGACAGCAGTTTGGAGATTTCTCAAAGAACTTAAATCAGAACTACCATTTGACCCAGCAATTGCATTGACTGGGTATATATCCAAAAGTATATCCAAAAGAAAGCAAATCTTTCTACCAAACATACACATGCACTTGCATGTTCACCACAGAACTATTTACAATAGCAAAGACATGGAACCAACCTAGATGCCCATCAATGGTGGACTGGATAAAGAAAATGTGGTACATATATACCACGGTACTACACAACCATAACAAGGAATGAAATCATGTCCTTTGCAGCATCATGGATGCAGCCAGAGGCCATTATCCTAAGTAAATTAATGCAGGAAAAGAAAACCAAATACTGTATGTTCTCACTTACAGGTGGAAGCTAAACGCTGGTACTCATGGACGTAAAGATGGTAACAGTGAAACCGGGGACTACTGAGGGTGGGGAAAGAATGGAGGATAAAGGTTGAAATCGAGTACTATGCTAGGTACCTGGGTGATGGGCTCATTCATACTCCAAACCTCAGCATCACACAATAGACCCAGTTAACAAATCTACACGTGTACCCCCAAACCTAAAATAAAATAAAAATAAATAAAAAGTATAGGGACACTGCTTTACATGTTTTCCTTGTGCTAATCCTAGTTTTGTGTACTTTTGTGGCCTACCAGGTAAGGAGAAGATGTTTTCAGAATCACAGCTTTGATCTACAGAGATGCTAATGTTATACCCCTTATGCTTGGGGCTTAGATTTGAACTAGTGCTATGAATTGACTGTGAAAGATTCAGTGAAACCCTTTGAGATTCTGCCAGCAAAAATGTAATTCAAATTTAAATCTAATCAACATTCACTGAGTGCCAACCATATGCCCAGTATGATGTTATGCACATGCTAACATTTGCAGCCTTAAGCTACAAATATAAATAAGTTTACATAAAGGCACAAATAACATAGTTTGTATTCTATGCAATAAGACTTGTCTTAGAAGAATATATTCTGAGGGTTTGTCATAACTACTGATTATCGTTGAAGGCAAGGAAAAAGAAACCAGGAAAGTGATTACATAAGACAAAAACCAGAAAAAGGGATACTCAAACAAGATCAAATTTTATTTTATTCTATTCTATTTATTTTATTTTATTTTATTTATTTTATTTTTTTGAGACAGAGTTTCGCTCTTGTTGCCCAGGCCGGAGTGCAATGGCGTGATCTCGGTTTACCGCAACCTCAGCCTCCCGGGTTCAAGCGATTCTCCTGTCCTAGCCTCCTGAGTAGCTGGGATTACAGGCATGCACCACCATGCCTGGCTAATTTTGTATTTTTAGTAGAGGTGGGGTTTCTCCATGTTGGTCAGGCTGGTTTGAACTCCTGGCCGCAGGTGATCTGCCCGCCTTGGCCTCCCAAAGTGCTAGGATTACAGGCTTGAGCCACCGCACGTGCCTGGCCTATTTTCTATTTATTATTACTATTTTTTTTTTTTTTTGAGACGGAGTCTCAGTCTGTCGCCCAGGCTGGAGTGCAATGGCACGATCTCGGCTCACTGCAACCACCGCCTCCCGGGTTCAAGCAATTCTGCCTCAGCCTCCTGAGTAGCTGGGATTACAGGCGTCTGCCTCCACACCTGGCTAATTTTTGTATTTTTATTAGAGGCGGGGTTTCACCGTGTCAGCCAGGCTGGTCTCGAACTCCTGACCTTGTGATCTGCCCGTCTCGGCCTCCCAAAGTGCTGGGATTACAGGCGTAAGCCACCATGCCTGGCCTTCTATTATTAACGATTTTGTTTTAGAGACAGTGTATCACTCTATCACCCAGGCTGGAGTGCAGTGGCACAATCACGCAGCCTTGACCTCCTGGGCTGAAGAGATCCTCCCACCTCAGTCTCCTAAGTAGCTAGGATCACAGGTGTACACCACCACGCCCAGCTACTTTTTTGTTTCTTGTAGAGATAGGGTCTCCCTAAATTGCCCAGTTTGGTCTCAAACTCCTGGGCCCAAGCAATCCTCCTGCCTCAGCCTTCCAAAGTACTGAGATTACAGGCGTGAGCCAGCACTCCTGGCAAAATTCATTTCTATTAAGATATTTTTAACAAATTTCCCATCTGGGTTAAAGTTAACCTTGAGATGGAGCAAATTTTAAGCCTACTGATGAGATTTAATTTATTAATCCCAGTTGACAAGGAAAGGGATTCCCTAAAATCGGAATTTCAAGAGCAGATACCAAATCATTAAATAGTTTCCAACTAAATGTCTGTAGAGCCTACCATTTTGATTTGACTCAAGGTGTCACAGAGACCCTGAGCTTCTCATTAGCTTGGCATTGACAGTTTAACCCCATTTTCCCTTTCTAATCTCACATTTTCTATCTTCTCACAGGAATCCTCTATCCCAGTCAGGCAGTTAGTTCTATTTCCTCCTTTTCCAAACATGTCTCCTACGTTCTCATCTTTGCTGTGGCTTAAGATGTTTTTTATTATTTGAATAAACCACTCTTCATTTCTCTTCTCGTTGTATCCAAATCCTACCTATCCTTGATTAGCTTAGTACTACTTCCTTGTAGACAGTATTTCAGGTGCTTATATTTTCTTTATGACTATATTACAGAAATCCATGTAGATCTAAGTCTTGAGAAATGTGGTAAGAAGATCTGGATTTGAGTTTTAGGTATATTATTTATTAGCTTTGTAACCTTGGGTAAGTCATTCAGCTCAATCATTCATCCAATGTGAATGAGACATAGTTTCTTATTTCAAGATACTCATAATGGAAAGGATATTAAATTTTAAAAAAGTCTATAAACATGACAATATAATTAAGACTCAAATGAGACAACAGAAATAACAGTATTTTAAAAACGGAAATAGAAATATAAGGTATTTAAGAATTCCTCAAACTAAGTTTTCAGTGATTTTAAAATCATGGTATATTCCTTTAAAAATAGCTCACGTTTGGAATTCAGGGTTCAGAATAGAAGCCAAGTTGAGATTCTGGGATCCTGCTGGCCTGGAAAGACTCCTCTAAATTAAGCTATACTGTCTGTGGCCCTTCTTAAAAGATAGCTGCTCCCTAGCCCATTGAAGGTACAGACAAGGGTTTGGGAGCAGTTTTATATAACATGGCAGTTTTTCCTAAGATTTCTCTTTCAAAGAGCTGCTTGGACTGGTGCTCTTACTATGTTTATAGAGATGACCACATCATAGGACCTAAAGCCAGCTGTTTAAACTCATAAAACACTCAATTTATAAGCTGCAAGTTAAGACTTTTAGATTTGGTAATTCCAAGAGACTCACAGTCCTAGTTACATGACTATGAGTTACAAGGTTCTGTTACGTACATTTCTTTCTTTCTTTTTTTTTTTTGAAATAGAGTCTCACTCTGTTGCCCAGGCTGGAGTGCAGTGGCATGATCTTGGCTCACTGCAACCTCTGCCTCCTAGGTTCAAGCAATTCTCGTGCCTCAGCCTCCCAAGTAACTAGGATTACAGGCACCTGCCACCACGCCCAGCTAATTTTTGTATTTTAGTAGAGACGAGGTTTCACCATGTTGGCCAGGCTAGTCTCGAACTCCTGACCTCAAGTGATCCACCTGCCTCGGCCTCCCAAAGTCGTGGGATTATAGGTGTGAGCCACCACACCCAGCCTTGCTATTTATATTTCTATTGATTGATTGATTGAGACAGAGTTTCAGTCTTGTTGCCCAGGCTGGAGTGTAATGGCGCGATCTCAGCTCACTGCAACCTCTGCCTCCCGGGCTCAGATGATTCTCCTGCCTCATTATAGGTGCATGCCACCACACCTGGCTAATTTTGTATTTTTAGTAGAGATGGGGTTTCACCATGTTGGTCAGGCTGGTCTTGAACTCCTGACTTCAGGTGATCCACCCACCTTGGCCTCCCAAAGTGCTAGGATTACAGGAGTGAGCCACCGAATCCAGACTACTTATTTTCTTAATGCAATAAACAGGAGTACTTATCTCCCCTGTAAAACACTCATTTCACAAAGGACAAAATGTTTGACTGGGTGTGGTGGCTTACACCTGTAATTGCAGCCCTTTGGCAGGCCAAGCCAGGAGAATCACTTGAGACCAGGAGTTTGAGACCAGTCTGGGCAACATAGTGAGGCCCCATTTCTATGAAAAAAAAAAAAAAAAAAATCTAGTCAGGTGTAGTAGTGCCAGCCTGTAGTCCCAGCTACTTGGGAGGCTGAAGCACTCACTTGAGTCTAAGAGATTCAGGCTACAAGTGAGTTATAGTCAAACTACTGTACTCCAGCCTTGGTGACAGAGTGAGACCTTGTCTCATAAGTAAATAAATAAATAACAGAATGCCCGCTAATTAAATAATCTTTTAATTTTATGTTCCTAAACAGAAGCACACTAATAACAAATTAATGTTTTCTGCTATAATAATAAAGAAGAATCCTAAAGAGAGCCCAGTATTTAAAAAAGAGAAGAAAATAGAACTACACATTTAAGCTACTTTTATTAGGGGAAAAAAAAATCTACTTACGGCAGTGGCTCGAGAAAGTTCTCGACACGTACTAAGCAGTCCATTTTGTAAATCATCCCTTTGTAACACCACTGTCTGAATGGCTGCTGGGTTATCTGCATGCATTTCTATCTCTTGGCTGGCTGATAGCAAAGCTTGCTCAAGCGTGTACTATTATAATAAAAAGAATTACACTTAATGTTCTGCATCATTGTATTAATTCTTTTTACTTATCAGTGTCCTGATAATAATCATATTAAGTAACATCAATTGTAGACAATAAACATAATTGTCCTACTTTCTCCTTGTGGAGTTGCTGAAGTTTCTCTTCCAGAGCATGCACCACTTTATCTTGTTCACATAATCGGCTTAACTTGGCCTAGGTTATAAGAGAAGATGTCTTGTTAGCAATTTTTTATTTTTTCTGTAACTGGAGGTAGGCAGTCATTATATGACCAAAAATCTTTATTTCAATCAATAAAATAAAAGTTAAAATATAGCTTATAAAGATAGAATGCTTAAAAAATAGGCATGCAAGCATTTTGCCTCTACAATCTGCTAAATAGGTTAAGTGATATATGCAGTCCTTAATTAAAATGCTTACTGGATTCTATTGTTACATATTTAAAAAATCACACTCTTAGATTCTTAGAAAATAATATAAGCAATAGATCACTTCTAATTGAAATACAAATAAAAATATTATTAATGGAGAAAAATAACTTTCATCAGGGTTTTAGTGTTTAAATTCTTAATATTACCCTAATTTCTTAATTATGAAAGTACAAGAAAGTATTCTAATAAAATTTCAATAGTACAATAAACCAGTTTTAATGTTTCAAAACGAAAACACTGGACAAATTGGAAATATGTCCCCAACTTTATGGCATAATGACACATAAGCAAGAAATTTGAAACTTTACCTTCTTTGCCATTTATCTATTAAAATAACTACCTTATCTTTGTCAGACAACAAGATTCAGCCTACACAAAATGAAAGGTGTTAAAAAGAAAAAGTGGGGGGCTGGGCTCGGTGGCTCACCCCCGTAATCTCTGCACTTTGGGAGGCCAAAGTGGGTGGGTGACCTGAGGTCAGGAGGTCGAGACCAGCCTGGCTAACATGGCAAAACCCTGTCTACTAAAAAAAAAAATACAAAAAGTTAGCTGGGCATGGTGGCGTGCTCCCGTAATCCCAGCTACTTGGGTGTCTGAGGCATAAGAATCACTTGAACCCAGGAGGTGGAGGTTGCAGTGAGCTGAGATCATGACACTGCACTCCAACCTGGGTGACAGAGAGAGACCCTGACTCAAAAAAAAAAAAAAAAAAAAAAAAAAAGAAATGAAAAGAAAAGGGGGTATAATGAGGGAAGAATGTATGGCAAATCAGCAATCTAAAATATGATTTAAAAGAAACTAAATTTAAAAAGGAGTAGTGATAAAATTTCTAAAGGCCGAACTTTATCTGAAAAACATAGCAATTCTTCGTCTCCAGTCTCCAGTCTTCCATAACTTTTTTTTTTTTTTTGAGGCAGGGTCTCACTCCATAACCCAGGCTAGAGTGCAGGGGCGTGATCTTGGCTCACTGAACCTCTCCCTCCTGGGTTCAAGAGATTCTCATGCCTCAGGCTCCCGAGTAGCTGGGATTACAAGCGTGTACCACCATGCCCAGCTAATTTTTGTATTTTTAGTAGAGACAGGGTCTTGCTATGTTGCCCAGGCTGGTCTCAAACTCCTGGCCTCAACTGATCCGCCCGCCTCGGCTTCCCAAAGTGCTGGGACTACAGGTGTAAGCCACCGTGTCCAGCCAATCTGTAACTTCTAAAAATCAGAAACAGTTTTTACTTTCATTTAAGTGATGCTTAATGCGTTGGACTGCTAACAATAGGGAGCAGTGGGACGCAGAGGGCAGGGAATAATAATTTAGAGCACACACATAAAATATGAATTTATCTGATGTCACTTTGGAGGACTTTGGAGAAAGAAGTTTTTTGGTCATGCTTATTTCCAGTGTTTTTGGCAGAGAATACGACAGAGTACTGACAATACATATCATACTAATACTTACATCAATATCTACTTCTTCAGGTCTGTATTTGTATAATGTGCCTCTACCTTCATCTTGTGACAGCTATAAGAAAAAAATCATATAGCAACTTAAAAAATCTTATTTAAAAATATATTTAGCCTATAATTAATACTTTGGATTTATATTAAATATATATAACATAACAAAAATGGATTTTAATGATTCTTATACTTTTAGAAGTTTAATTCAAACACTGATCAACAAAGTAGAAAAATACTTAACAGTGATATAATATGCAAGATACGTACGAACGATGTATGTAACAAGCTTGTTAAACATAATAATATGCTGGTCAAACAAAACTAATACAGTATCTTACATTATTGCTTTTAAAGACACACATTATTTTAATAAAAAAATTGACAAATACAATCGTAGCAACTGTATCAAATCAAATACTTAAATTAAGCATAGTTCAACAGTCAAAACCATCCTTCACGGTATACACATAATCACACACTGTATATGTGTACACTCAAATGTCAACACATCTTAACAAAACCTATAACATATTGTATACATATATATAATATATAAACACACATACACAATATAGACTTATCTTGCTCTTCTGTCTTAAGAACTAAAAGATAATGAAGGAAAAGGATGGGTTTAATTGAAAAGAGGAAAATCATTCGAAATCTCATAAAACTGAAAGCCTATGTTATAAACTATGGATAGTCAAATTTCATAACAAGTTTATGTGTGTTAGTTGACTCCATTTATGTTACTATATTGTAAGGAATTATTCAGTGTACTTAAATATCCTTTCTTCAGCTTCTTCCCAGTATATTTTGGTTAAAAGATATTTTGGTTACTTCTGATCGTGCTTAGCAAGATTTCAATAGCCATCCCAGTCAGTTATACTACAGATAACATCATAGCCTCTGCAGGCAATACTTCACTATTTTTCTTGTCTTTTGATTTTTATATTGACTGTGAGAAAATAACAAAAACACAGTAGAAAAAATTTAAATGGGGCTCATTGCATGTTTACTAAATGGCACAATTTTTTCAAGGTGGAGTTAGAAGTAATGTGTCCCAATTATATTCCAGTTTAGAAAACTAAATTTCATATATGCATAATACATAAGAATGTATAAATGACAATTCTATATGTTTTCTCTATGAAAGAAACTGCTTGACAGTTACAGCTTTAAAAGGAAGCATTATTTTAAACAGGAGATAACTTTGAATTGATCTAGAAATGTGGGAATCAGGAGAAGGTTAAAAATATAAGCATTCCAAACATACAATAATTCCTGGATTTATATTTCATTTCAAGACATTACTTTCACATACCTCATGCAAATGAATCTGTGACTATTTAAGAGTATGCACAGTGATTGTTAAACCACAAAACTTTCATAGGAATGAATATGACATGAAAAATGAATTTAATGACTAAAGTTAGAATACTCTTACACTACTCAAAATAAGTATCCTCAGGTGTGTCCTGAGAAGTGTCAACTGTCATTGTAAATTAAAGCACCTAGATCCAAGAAAATAATTTATATTCCTATCTGGAAAAAAAGTAATATAAAGTAAGTTTTAAATAGGTAGATCTATGATAAAAAATGTAAGACAATGCCAAAATTCCATTTTCATATTTATAACAAATTAAAGATGAAAGGTCATAAGCTACTAAAAGTTCAAATATAGTTTGCTTAATATTTATTTATTTATTTTTTGAGATGGAGTCTCGCTATTGCCCAGCCTGGAGTGCAGAGGTGCGATCTCGGCTCATTGCAACCTCTGCCTCCAGGGTTCAAGTGATTCTTCTGCCTCAGCCTGCAGACTAGCTGGGATTATATGTGCACCATCATGCCCAGCTAATTTTTGTATTTTTAATAGAGACGGGGGCCATGTTGGCCAGGCTGGTCTCGAACTCCTGACCTCAAGTGATCCTCCCATCTTGGCCTCCCAATGTGCTGGGATTATAGGCGTGAGCCACCACACCCGGCCGTAGTTTGCTTAATATTTAAAGTTAAATGCAAAACAGCTTTACTAGACTACAGAATCTGAATATAACTAGCGGACAGTGTTTCATCTAGATTAAAATATCAAATGTACCCTATATCTCAGAGTTAACAGAAAAAAATATTAGTATATTAAAGTGAAAACTTAGTAATTTATAGTAAATCTTTAGGATATTGATATACTATTTTTATTTGGGGACTCTTATTGCAGATTTATTTTTACATCAGTTAGCATATCATAATAGAGAAAAATGTCTACTGTAGTTACAACTTTAGAGTGATATATCCTTTATAGCCATATAAATATCATATCAATCAGATTTTTGTGGTATTTCTACTTTTAGTACCACTGAAATTTTTCTTTAAATCTTTTATCAAGTTATTCAATAAAGATATTCATTAGACATCAACTAACCAAATCCTTAAACCTCTCCCCACACATTGCTTTTACGACAGAAGAAAAGCATAAGAAAACAAAATTTTTCCTTAAACAAACAAAAAACGCCTTCATAGAACTGAAAAGGTTGCTATTTCGTCCTCAACATGAAAATCCTGACCCCTCATCCCAACCCCCGGCCCTACCAAAAAAAAAAAAAAAAAAAAAAAGTAAATTTCATGAGCATTCTGGTTAATTCAAGTTTTGCATATTTAAGTTCATGGTAACACTGTTTATCATTTTTTTCAAATACACCTTTAGCCAAAAAAAAAAAAAAAAAAAGGTTTGGTTTGAATACTTCATTCGAAGTACCTTAGCAACACTAGAAAAGCAAATGAAAAAATGGGCTATGTAGTAATTACATAAACTGGTGCAGTGCTCCAACTTCAGGTTGAGGAGTGTATTATATAGATTTTATTAACTACATAAGGACATGTGTTATATTTTATTTAGGATGTCGGAACCTTTTAAAGTATCTGATAGTTTCTTTTTTTATAAAGCTGTCTTGGCATTAAAACAAAGTTACTCATGTTAATTAAAATTTAACTTCAATATCCCTTAGGTATGTGGACTATATACATTTTAGAGTATATGAACATAATACATAAACTCCAAAAAGGAGTTTTGGGGAAATATTTTAAAATTTGATAAAATTAGACATTATATCCATAGATGGCAAAAAATGCTCATAGGACTATAGGCATTTGTTGATATTGCATCTTTTAGGACAAATTACCTATCAGGTGATTAATTTCACTGGTATTAATCATGTTATAAAAACTATGGTCCTAAAATGTAACTGTGAAAGGTGGTGTAGAATACAGAATGCTTAAAAAAAAAAAAAAAAAAAAAAAAAAAGAGATAGTATCTCATTCTGTCACCCACCAGGCTAGAGCACAGTGGTGTAATCGTAATCACAGTTCATTGCAGCTTCGGACTCCTGTCTCAGCCTCCTGAGTAGCTAGGACTACAGGTGTATGCTACCACGCCTGGCTAATTTTTTTATATTTTGCAGAGACAGGGTCTTGCTTTGTTGCCCAGGCTAGTCTCAAACTCCTGGGCTCAAGCGATCCTTCAGCTTTGGCCTCACAAATTGTTGGGATTACAGGCATAAGCCACCTCACCAAGACTGGATTCAGTTTTAAGTCTTTTTTATTTGACCAATTTTAAGAAAATTACTGCCTAGGTAATTTCTTGAGTGTTCTCCAAGGAAGAAAGATGCAAACATTTCCAAAAACTGAGTGGCTATGATTCAGAATAAAATAGGTTATAAAACATTTTGCCATTGTATTTCTAGCTAAATATCAAGAACTTATTAATACAACATTGTCATTCAACTTCAGAAAAGCAAACTGTAGCAGTACATTTTCCCTGGATAATAACATCATGAGGGAAACCTGGAGAAAAATAAAATATAATTTCAGTTTGTGCAAATTTATAAACACAGTTTAAAAAATGTGTCAGGCTGTCACTTTAATCTATTAAGGATGCCCTGCATAATAATTAAGTCCTTTACTAGTGGCTGAATAAAAATAAGACAGTTTGAAGACTCCCTAGCCTTAACAGCACTGAGAGTTAACACTGATTTCCTGGTAACTGGTGACTCAGCCATGCCCAGGCAAGGCTGCTGACATTAGACATTCAGATCTTTCTGTTCTGTACAATTTTAGTTTTCTTTTACATATTAATATAAAGAAATATTTATACAAATCTATTGCTCTTTCAGTATTCAAGGTCAGTGATGCTATAATGTGCCAGTCTCAGACATCTTCACTTTCCCCCCCACCCCCAGCCCTTCCCATTTCAGATCTTCACATTTTGGGAAAACCCCAATTAGAACTTTTAATGCAACTGAATAATTTAAACTATCAGACTTCTGCATCATGAACCATGAATGTTGAGCATTATATATTAAAAAAAGCCAATCAAACCAAACAGGAAATCCAGGCTACCATTCTCATCTAAAATATGCAAAATGTGATAAAAACATAACCTATTATAACAAAATCCCTTTGATCTCATGTCAATTTAGCATCATATAGATGATGATATATTTTACTGACAGCTTCAGACACTGCAGAAGGTATCAGTTTTGGAGTAAGTATTAAGACTCTCGGTGTGGTACTTTGGAATAGAGTACCAAGGTCTATAATCTGGTGACTTTAAGAATTGAAAGATTCCATTTTCTTTTGATAAGTAAAGCTGTTTAACTTTAAATATTTAATAGCTTGTTAATCTCTTTATTGCAAATTTGAGACTATTTTCAGTCATCTAATAATATACTTTAAATATTTTGAAAACTGTGCTGAAATACAAGTCACCCTCTGATCAACTGTATCCATTCCTCAGTTACATGGCCCTGTGATGCAGATCCCATGGCAACTAAACCAAACAGAGGCCTTAAAAGCCACTGTGAGCTCAAAGTTGTTCTTTTTACTAGGTGCCTTATATATTTTAATCAAAATATATATTCATTTTTCATGTTAGTTAATTTTCTTCTTCTGCATGATTTTTAAAGATTGTAAAGGTCATACGCCAGAGTAATTTGAGGGTGTTGAAGTGGAAGAAGCTGATGTTGAGAAACACATAGCTAGAAACATTTAGACCATGAGATACACAAAAATTTGATAGAAACATATATGACTTCTTTTGCAGATCTGCAGATTACTAAGGTTCCTAAGTTAAAGCCAGCCAACTCCATGACACACATTTTGAATAAAAAACAATAGGGTAACTTATGATAGTCTTGACGACTGCTTGAGAATGGTAAGAATACAGTGACAAAATACCCCCGGTATGTTAAAAAGTGGCTATCTTTAAGTTTTACCATACCATGGTACAGAAACTAGATTTAAATAACGCCCATACAAATATAACGTATTCTTAAAACACTAGGTTGGGGGAAGTTGTGGAGGGCTACCCCTGAAAGTAAATATTTTTACAAAGTCTTTTCCCTAAAAAATAGGTATAATGCTTTTAAAGTTAATAAAACCATATGAAGATCTAGTAATTTTGCAAATGTACTGCAGACCTCCAAGTACATATCAATCAAATACTCTGCACAAAAACTTTAGGAAAATGGCACATTTAATATTCAACAGCAAAATGTTCAGCGAAGCCATGCTAAGAATACTGCAGCATCTTGAAAAGCATGGATGAATTGTGGTTTTCCAAATAAACATAAACAAAAAATAAAATAAGAAAAACACTGATGTCATGAGTAAATCTGAGAATAAATCAAAACTGTCACTGAGGGATTTTGCAGATGATAAAGCAGTATCATTCACTGTCCAAGACCTTACTTGCTGGTACAGTTGGGGTCTTAGCGCCGAGTTCTCAATCATTGTGTGAACCATGGTGATAATAGGTTCATTTTCTTTCATCTATTTCAAATCAGGAGGAGCATACAGCAAACATCAGTTTACAGCATAGCTAGATTTGAAAGACGACACTGTAAATATAGCCTCTACTTTAATATCTTCCTAATAGTGCAGTTGTTTACATTTTACCCCATGGTTGTACAGATTTAATTCATATAAACCATTTCAAACAAGTATTAAATGCTGTGAAATACTTCCAAGAAAAAACTACTAATTGCAACACTGTCACAACTAGTTCTACTTCATACATACAATCACAATATAGTCAATTAATGAATATTTCTACATATACTAAAATAGATGATAAATCATAATTCAAAGGGTAAACTAAAGGGCGAGAACCTACACAATCAGGAGAAAAATGGTATAATTTAATTGATTATGAATTCAGTAATAAAGCTGAAAATGATATTCAGTTCTGTGTAAGGTGATAAAACATTAGTTCTCTACAAATATTAAAATATAATATACTGAATGTGTCACTTAATCACATATTTTATTAAAGGTAATCTTGACATTTATAGACACTCTATTTTGGATTTTCTCACAGTATAATACCACATGTAGAATTACTCAAGGATATGCAAACTAAGACCTATTCAGCAGAGACTTGGTATGTCTCCTCAGCTTCTAAAAAGGAAGTCTGAAACCAAGCTTAACATTTCCAGCTATGTTGTACTTAATTACTGCCTCTAGAAAAATATTTGTTTTAGCAGGCTCTGTACTTGAGTTAAAGCACTCAAAAGACCATCATGATGTATATAGTAAAAGGCCAAGAAAGCTTTACCATTTGTAAGTAGACAGGTCTGTTTATAATGGTAATTTGTAACATTTACTTTATGTAATTTTCATCTTTCATATATAGAAAATAAGCATTTCTATCGTGGTTGACAAATGCTACTTTACTGATTCAGCTAAGTCTACAACAAAAGTTCATTAATCTCAAAATTAATAAATATTAATATAATGTAAGAAAAAACTAAATCTTAAAACTTTTTCTAGACAATTATATTTTCAGTCTAATTGCCAATAAAATTTGTTTAGTTATCAAATTAGAAACCTCTTGTGACTGGTTTAATCTACTTTTTAGTCAATTAAGTGATAAAAACACATGCTTATCTTTTAACAATATCCCAATTAAAAGTTTCATTCAGACTAGACCGTTTATTTTTAAATCTCTGTGCCTACAACTGCTTTTTGGAAGTGAGGATATTAAAAAAAAAAACTTCACTGAAGAATAAATTGACAAATTTTAGTTGTACATCAATGACTTTTGACAAAAGTATTCATATATGTAACAATCAAAACATACAGAATGTTTCCATCTACCCAGGTAGTTCCCTCATGTTACTTTACCACCAACCTGATTAATTAATTAATTTTGTCAAACTTATTAATTAAATGTAAGGGTATTTGGAACAACACATCAGTTAAACAAAAAATTCTTACTGTTATGGTGATCTGTTGCCCAGATTGGAATGCAGTGGCCCTATCATGGCTTACTGCAGCCTCAAACTCCTAGGCTTAGGCAATCCTCCCACATCAGCCTCTCGCATAGCTAGGACTACAGGCACATGCCACCATGCCCAGCTAATTTTTAATTTTTTGTAGAGACAGGGGCCTCATTATGTTGCCCAGGCTGGTCTTAAACTCCTGGGCTCAAGCAATCCTCCTGGCTCATCCTTTATAATTGTTTTGGGGGAGCCAGGAACCTCGCTCATAAGAGATGGTGAAATCGATAAAGGTTGTGTTCTGTTTCACTGACCGGCCGTTATCCCATCTCTCTTCCTTTCCTTGGGTCTGCCTATTCCTCGAGACACAATGATATTGAAATTAGGCCAATGAATAACCCTACAATGGCTTCTAACAGTGCAAGTGAAAGGAAGACTTGCATGCTTATCACTTTAAATCAAAAGCTAGAAATGATTAAGGTTAGTGAGGAAGGCATGTCAAAAAGCTGAGACAGGCCAAAAACTAGACCTCTTGTGGTAAACATTTACCCAAGTTGAGAAGGCAAAGAAATAAGTTGTTTAAAGAAATTATAAGTGCTACTCCAGTCAACATACAAATGATAAGAAAGCAAAATAGCCTTGTTGCTAATAGGGAGAAAGTTTTAGTGGTCTGAAGAGAAGATCAAACAGCCACAACATTCCCTTAAGCCAAAGCCTATTCCAGAGCAAGGCCCTAACTCTCTTCAATCCGATGAAGGTTGAGAGAGGTGAGGAAGCCGCAGAAGGAAAGTTGGAAGCTGGCAGTTTGGTTCTTGAGGTTTATGGAAAGAAGCCATCTCCATAACACATAAGTGCAAGGTGAAGCAGCAGGTGCTGATGGAGAAGCTGCAGCAAGTTATTCAGAAGATCTAGTTAAGATAACTGAAGAAGGTGGCTGCATTCAATGATAGATTTTCAATGCAGATGAAATAGCCTTGTATGGGAATCAGATGCCACCTAGGACTTTCATAGCTAGAGAAGGGAAGTCAATGCCTGGCTCCAAAGCTTCAAATAGAATCAAACAGGATGACACTCTTGTTGGGGGCTAATGCAGCTGGTAATTCAACCTGAAGCCAACGCTCATTTACTATTGTGAAAATCCCGATGTTAAATCTACCTTGCTTATGCTCCAAAAACGGAACAACAAAGCCTGGATGATAGCACATCTGTTTACAGCATGGTTTACTGAATATTTTAAACCCACTGTTGAGAACTACTGCTCAGAAAGAAAGATTCCTTTCAAAATATGAGTGCCCACTGACAATGAACCTAGTTACCCAAGAGCTCTGATGGAAACATATAAGGAGATTAATGTGGTTTTCACGACTGTTAACACAACATCCATTCTGCAGCCCACGGATCAAGGATTCATTTCAACTTTCAATTATTATTATTTAGGAAATGCATTTCATAAGGCTCTAGCTGCTACAGATAGTGATTCTTCTGATGGATATGGGTGAATTAAAGAAGAAACTTCTGGAAAGAATTCACCATTCTAGATACTAGATATTTGTGATTTAAGAGAGGAGGTCAAAATAGCAACATTAACAGAAGTTTGAAAACACTGGTTCCAACTCTCATGAATGAGTTTGAGGGGTTTGGAACTTCAGTGGAGGAAGGAACTGCAGATGTGGTGGAAATAAAAAGAATCAGAAGTGAAGCCTGAAGATGTGAGTGAATTGTTTCAATCTCATACTAAAACTTGAGTTTTAGTATGAACTACATCTAACTGCATCTTATGGATGAGCAAAGAAAGTACTTTCTTGAGATAAAATCTACTCCTGGTGAAGATACTGTGAACATTGTTGAAATGACAACAAAGCATTTAGAATATATAAACTTGGTTGATATATATATATCAACCAATATATAAACTTGGTTGATAAAGCAGCGGCAGAGTTTGAGAGGATTCAGTTCAATTTTACTTTTTTTTTTTTTTTAATTTTTTGAGACAGAGTTTTGCTCTGTTGCCCAGACTGGAGTGCAGTGGAGTAATCACAGCTCACTGCAGCCTTGACCTCCCCTCCTGGGCTCAAGCGATCCTGCTGCTTCAGCCTCCCAAGTAGCTGGGACTATAGGCATGTACATTTTTAATCCTGGCTAATTAATTTTTTTTTTTTTTTTTTGCAGAGACAGGGTCTTGGTATGTTGCCAAGGCTGGTCTCAAACTCCTGGCCTCATGCAATCCTCCCACCTTGTCCTTCCAAAGTGATAGGCATGAGCCACCATGCCCGACCCCACTCCAATTCTGAAAGAAGTTCTACGACGGGCAATATGTTCTCAAACACCATTGCATGCTACAGAGAAATGTTTTCATGAAGAGAAGAGTCAATTGATGTAGCAAACTTCATTGTTGTCTTATTTTAAGGAACTGCCACAGCTATCCCAACCTTCAGCAACCACCACCCTGATCAGTCAGCAAGCATCAACATCGAGGCAAGACCTTCCACTAGCAAAAAGATTAGGACTTGCTGAAGGCTCAGATGATCGTTAGTGTTTTTTAGCAATACAGGATTTTTTTTCTTAGACATAATGCTATTGCACATTTAACAGAATACAGTATAGAGTAAGCATAACTTTTACAGGCACTGGGAAACCAAATAAAAAAAAAAACCCACGCCCAGCTAATGTTTGTAGAGATGGGGTTTTGCCATGTTTCCCAGGCTGGTCTTGAACTCCTGAGCTCAAAGCAATCCACCCGCCTTGGCTTCCCAAAGTGCTGGGATTACAGGCGAGAGCTACTGTGCCTAGACTGCATTCTTTTTTTTTTTTTTTGAGAGGGAGCCTCTCTCTGTCACCCAGGCTGGAGTGCAATGGTGCCATTTTGGCTCGCTTCAACCTCCGCCTCCCGGGTTCAAGCAATTCTCCTGCCTCAGCCTTCTGAGTAGCTGGGATTACAGGTGCCCACCACCACACTCACCTAATTTTTGTATTTTTAATAGAGACAGGATTTCACCATGTTGGTCAGGCTGGTCTCTAACTCCTGACCTAAGATGATTCACCCGCCTCGGCCTCCCAAAGTGCTGGGATTACAGGCATGAGCCTGGCCTTCAAGTTCTTTAAAAAAAAAAAAAAAAAAAAAGAATACACATAATTCACTTCTGGTTTGAATATGAGAATCCTAGAAACCATTTTAAGAGTGGTGTTAACAGTCTACATATTGTGTTGTGAGGAATCAGAGGAAAGACTAAATAGTACACGTAGGATGTTTTAAGGATTCACTTGAAATGAGTTAAATGCTTTGCTTCTTGCTTTAATTCCTTCTTTGAAGTAATAGGTAACACAGATTTACATTTAATTGTTAAATTATAAAGCTATTATAAAAGGCAGATTATTTCATAATAATAGGAATGAAAATGTATGATTCAGGCATTACACAATTTTCTTTTTTTTTTTTTAAAGTTTAAGGGTTTTATTATCAAAGTCTTGTAAAATAATTTCAGAAATTGTACATCAACATGGCACAGAATGTAGCCTACTTTTGTTTTTACTGCACAAAGTGGAGCTTGAAATGTCTGTAACAAAGAAAGCAGTTGCCTAACTACTTTGCATATATAACATGAAATCACTGTGTGCCTAAGACTACTACTGCAGTAACACAAATTTATCGGTTTTATACAACTTGAGATTTTATTATTTTTTTTCAGACAGAGTCTCACTCTGTCGCCCAGGCTGTAGTGCAGTGGCACGATCTAGGCTCACTGCAACCTCCACCTCCCGGGTTCAAGTGTTCTCCTGCCTCAGACTCCCGAGTAGCTGGAATTACAGGCGACTACCAGTAATCTTTTTATTTTTAGTAAAGACAGGGTTTCACCATGTTGGCCAGGCTGATGTCGATCTCCTGACCTCAGGTGATCCGCCCGCCTCGGCCTCCCAAAGTGTTGGGATTACAGGTGTGAGCCACTATACCCAGTCAAATTTGTCTTATTTTAAAAGCATATGAAGGTCAATTTCCAACACTGAGTTTAAAACAAATAAATTAATGAAAGAGTGGAAAATTCAAAATAAGGGCAAGAGATGAGTTTTTTTTTTTTCTTTAAGATGGATTCAGGATAGGTAGATTGCTTTCACTGATGTAGATGTGGAATAAATTATTTCAGGAAAAAAAATTCCCAAACATCTTATGAAAAACTATACAACTCTACTTCAAAATATACTATTTACTCACTGCCAAAGACAGTTTTACTTGAAATCTTGTTTCTGTAATTAAACCCTAATTAGCCATCAAAAAAGGTTAGTGCATAATAACCATTCAAAGTCAAACCAAAATCACAAACATTTTGCTACAAGGCTTAAAGGATTATCTATTTCTTTTTTTTTTTTTTTTGAGATGGAGTCTCGCTCTGTTGCCTAGGCTGGAGTGCAGTAGCGCAATCTCGGCTCACTGCAATCTCCGCCTCCTGGGTTCAAGTGATTCTCCTGCCTCAGACTCCGGAGTAGCTGGGATTACAAGCATGCACCACCATGCCTGGCTAATTTGTGTGTGTGTGTGTGTGTGTGTGTGTGTGTGTGTGTGTGTATGTGTGTTTTTTAGTAGAGACAAGGTTTCGCCATGTTAGCCAGGCTGGTCTGGAACTCCTCACCTCAGGTGACCTGCCCCCCTCGGCCTCCCAAAGTGCTAAAATTACAGGCGTGAGCCACCGTGCCTAGCTGGATTATCATTTCAAATGCTCATTTCCAGATGGAAATGTTAATTTGTCATGTCAACAAACAAGACCATAAGTAGATCCATCATGTTGGAGGATTTTAATGACATTTAGGATATTCTTGCCACAATAACATGCATTTCCTACATGGCTCTATTATGGCAACGAATAAAATTCTGTAAGTACTATAAATGAACTTAATAAAGGAAATCATATGACATAAACAATCTATTCTTGCTGTAGATGCATGTAGCTTTTCATTTTTGTTATGAAGCAGCACCAACAGTAAAATGGGTTACACCATCAGATTTCATAAATTCACAAGAATTGCTTATGTCATACCATTTTCTAAAAGCTTTTTGATGTAAATAAGTAATATCAATAACAAGAGCTTTATAACCATTAATAACTCAGAGCTATATGCATCTAGGGTTGCGATGAACAAATACAACATTCAGAAATCACACAAAGGAATGACACTGATGCATGTATACAGCTGGATTCCCATAGAGGCAATATTCAGTCACTCATATCCATGTCTTCCTCATGATGATCATTCCCATTCACTTTGGGTTCTCCTAGTGAATCACCAGTTCCCTTTTCCACAGAACGTTTCTTTGTTTTAGGAGAACCTGCTTCTATTGCTTTCTTCTCTTTTTTTCTCTCTCTCACTGTCATACCCTTGTTCCTCTTCATCATAAACTCGTGTAACTTTTACATCTGTATCACTCTCTGATTTTCTTTCCCGGTCCTTTTCCTTACCTTTACTCTTCTTCTTGCTTGTTGAGCGTTCTCTTTCATCCCTATTTCTTTATCTTTCTTCTTCTTTTTATGTTTCCCAGGGGATGGTGAGAGAGACAATTTTCTTTTAGGAGACCGAGACTTTTTAGGAGATCTTGTTCCACTCCTGCTTCTTCGTTGTTGTCTCTCTGTTTGTACTTCTATAATGTCTAGCTGTGCTGTAACTTTCTGGGGGTGTTTTAGAACATTTCTTTTGTCTTCTTTCTTTTTGTCTCTCGTTTTTGATGTGCTCCTTGAACTTCTACCTCTCTCTCTGGAATAAGATCTTCTGTGTCTTGGGCTTTTGAATCATCAACGACTCCTAGACTTACAATGTAATCACTCTCTCGGTCTGCTCCTTGATTGTGTCTAGAAGATGAGAGTCCTCCTCCTCCTAGAATGTGATCTTGAATACCTTCCTTCTTCTTTATCTGGTTCTATAGCAGCCGAAATTAGGGAGTGTGCTTCTTGTACTCTTTTCATAGCTTCCTCTATTTTTTTTTGAGACAAGAGTTTTGTGCTCGTTGCCCAGGCTGGAGTGCAATGGCACGATCTCGGCTCACTGCAACCTCCACCTCCAGGGTTCAAGCGATTCTCCTGCCTCAGCCTCCTAAGTATTTCGGATTACAGGCATGCACCACCATGCCCAGCTAATTTTGAATTTTTAGTAAAGACGAGGTTTCACCATGTTGGTCAGGTTGGTCTTGAACTCCTGATCTGAAGTGATCCACCCGCCTCAGCCTCCCAAAGTTCTGGGATAAAATGCTTCAACTTGGGATCAACAGTACTCATAAGCTTCAGCAACTGATCTGTGGCAACAGACTGAGTTCAAGTTTGCTCCAGGAAGCCCAAGTGCAGCAAGGGCAGGAACAAGAGTAGGAGCCCCCAAAGCAGCCAGTGGAACAGCTGCTTTGAGTAAGTGGGTTAGGAGTAGGCAGGAGCCCAACACCAGGCAGAAGACCTGCCATTGCATTAGCTGGTGCCAACAGAGACAAGCCTCAGCCTTATCAGGAATAACTCCTTCTGCATATGGTACGTTATCAAAGCTCTGTCAAGGAATACAGTGTTTGTCAGACATGGTGCGACAACCGCTGAGTCTGGATCATGGAACTTAACGAGATTGAGATTGGCAAAGGTGAATTATCCGGCGGGAAGAGGTGTGGTTCGTCGATCTTGCCTAGGAAACCGAAGAGAGTCCGCATCTGCTCAGAGCTAGCGCTCGGGGAGATTAGTCACCTATTACCTCGATGCCGCCGCCTCCACCGCCGCCACCACCTCCGCTACTGTGCCCGCCGCTGGGGCCCGGATCCGCAGTGCTGGGGACGATGGTAGTGTTGCTCATGGCGCTGCTCGCGTTCTCGCTCTTGCTTTAACACATCAAACACACAGCGAGGAGGGGGAAGAGGAACCGGTTCATGGGAGGTGGGTATCCATTGCTACAGCCTCTGCTGCTCCAGTCGCTGTCGCCACCTTTTCTCCACCCCGCTGCACGCCGCGGGGGAGGGGAAGAGAGCACGCTAGTTGGAGACCACGAGAAAACAAACGGCCACCCCCACCTCGCCTCCAACCCCACAATTTTCATAATTAACTCTAGCTGTAAATAAGAAAACATACGCGGCAACATCTTGGAAATACACTTAGGTAATAATGCCGGTGTATTTCTGTTCACAACAAAACACATTTTTACTTGAAATTTCTAAGTCCAAATGTTTAGAAAAACTATCTAGAAAATCTGATACTTAATCCTGGCCTCTTCAGCAGTTTTGAGGTCTGTTGGGCGAATATGGATAACTTGATTTTTTTTTTTTTTTTAGACGGAGTATCGGACTGTCGCCTGGGCTGGAGTACAATGGGGCGATCTCAGCTCACTGCAACCTCTGCCTCCCGGGTTCAAGCGATTCTCCTGCTTCAGCTTCCCGAGCAGCTGGGATTACAGGCGTGCGCCACCAAGTCCAGCCAATTTTTTGTATTTTTAGTAGAGCCACCACGCCCAGTCTTCAAATAGTTTTTTTCTTTTTTTGAGATGGAGTTTTGCTGTTGTTGCCCCAGGATGGAGGGCAATGGCGCGATCTTGGCTCACTGCAACCTCCGACTCCCAGGTTGAAGCGATTCTCCTGTCTCAGACTCCGGAGCAGCTGGGATTACAGACATGTGCCACAACACCCAGTTAATTTTTTGTATTTTCAGTAGAGACGGGGTTTCTCCACGGTAGTCAGGCTGGTCTCAAACTCCTGACCTCAGGTGATTTGTCCGCTTTGGCCTCCCAAAGTGCTGGAATTACAGGCCCCAGCCATCCGTGCTGGGTTTTTTTTTTTTGAGACAGAGTCTCGCTGTCACCCAGGCTGGAGTGCAGCAGTGCCATCTTGGCTCACTGCAACCTCTGCCTCCTAGGTTCAAGTGATTCTCCTCCCTCAGCCTCCTGAGTAGCTGGGATTACAGGCATTCATCACCCCGTCAGGCTAATTTTTGTATTTTTAGTAGAGACGGGGTTTCACTATGTTGGTCAGGCTGGTCTTGAACTCCCGACCTTGTGATCCGCCCTCCTCGGCCTCCCAAAGTGCTGGAATTATAGGCGTGAGCCACTGCGCCCCGCCTATCGAATAACTTGATTTTAAAACCCCATCATCAAAAACCATTGAATTATATGTAATTACATCTGCTAGGATCTTGTGCAGAATTTCCCAACTGACACCCATGGGCTGGAAATGGGTTACAAGGTGTGGGGACAAGGACCACTTCAGCTTCAGAAGGCCTAGTCTGGTTCCTGCAGGGCTAATGCTCATGACATCACCTCCTGCTTATTTGTTTCAAGGTGCTGTACAAATATCCTCACTTTCTACGTGTCCACACATGAAAAAAGGCAGCACCAAGACAGTGCTTGTTTCAGAAAACCTAGACTTCTTTCTTTTTTTCATTTCTAACTAAAAAATTTAAAAAAAAGAAAGAGAGAAGGGGTTTCGCCATGTTGGCCAGGCTAGTCTCGAACTCCTGGGCTCAAGGCATCCACCCGTCTTGGCCTCCCAAAGTGCTAGGATTACAGGCATGAGGTATCACACCCAGCTGACTTTTCTCCTTTCTTTGGTGTAGTTCTCATATCTGGCAAAAGAAAAAAAAAGGCCCCCCCATAAAACTACCTATGGGGATTTAAAACCTTTACAGGTCTGGGCCCTGGCAATTCTTATTGGGGACTGGGGGAAAGAGAGCCTTGAGTATTGTACTTTGTTTTTGTCTTTCGGAAGATTTACTGTCAGTTCTGAGAAGTTAGGCTTGTGAACCATGGTCCTATCCTGGCACCAATTCAAGTAAACATGACTGCCAAAGAATTTTTCAAGGTCCAGATGAGTTGATATCAGATACTGATCAAGGTAATTGCACAACTATCAAAGATAAAAAACTTCAAATTAAGTAAACACAAGTATTGGATCTAGATTAAAATATTTTCTTGTTGTCTATGTATAAGATATAGCATTAAGAGATTTTAACCCCCTTTTAATAGCTGATGTGCAATGGCGCAATCTCAGCTCACTGCAACCTCCACTTCCCTGGTTCAAGCGATTCTCTTGCCTCAGCCTCGTGAGTAGCTGGGATTACAGGTGCCCACTACTACGCCCGGCTAATTTTTGAGTTTTTAGTAGAGACTGGGTTTCATCATGTTGGCCAGGCTGGTCCTGAACGCCTGACCTCAGGCTTCCCAAAGTGTTGGGATTACAGGCATGAGCCACCGTGCCCGGTCAGTTACTCTTTTTCTTAAGAGATGGGGTCTCGGCCATGTGCGGTGGCTCACGCCTATAGTACCAGCACTTTGGGAGGCCAAGGCAGGTGGATCACTTGAGGCCAGGAGTTCGAGACCAGCATGGGCAACATGGTGAACCCCCCCCCCCCTACAAAAAATTAGCTGGGCATGGTGGTGCAGGCCTGTGGTCCCAGTTACTTGAGAGGCTGAGGCAGAAGGATCACTTCAGCCTAGGGGGTTGAGGCTGCAGTGAGCCATGATTGCCACTGCACTCCAGCCTGGGTGACAAAGCCAGATCATGTCTCAAAAAAAAAAAAAAAAAAGGTCAAAGAAAGGATATCTTAAAAAAAAAACAAAAACAACGGGGTCTCACTATGTTGCCCAGGCTTGAGTGCAGTGCTTATTCACAGATGTGATCCCACTACTGATCAGCACGGAAGTCTTGACCTGCTGCATTTCCCACTGGGCTGGCTCATCCCTCCTTAGGCAGCCCAGTGGTCCTCCGTTCCCAGGAGGTTGCCATATTGATGCTGAACTTAGCGTGGACACCTGATCAGCATAGTGCACAAAAGCCCACAACTCCTGGACTCAAGTGATCTTTCTGTCTCAGTCTACCTGGCAGCTGGGACTATACAGCCTTGTGCCACTGTGCCAGCTACTTTAGTAGCTTTTAAATGTCTGTTTCAAATCTATCTCTGGAGAAATTAGACCAACTCTGAACTCAGAAAAAATAGGATATTCTAACTCATGAGGTAAGATGCTCCTGAATCATTTGGGGAGGGGGAAAAGAGATGAGTAGTGAGCAGAGCCAAGGTGGTCATTCATATAATTCATCCTTAGGAAAAATTAATTCTCCATACTCCCTTTAAATATAATAAGTGATTAAGCAGTGGCTTAATTGCTCTCTTAAAAGTTTATATAATAATCTAGAGGCTGGATGCGATGGCTCACGCCTGTAATTGCAGCACTTTGGGAGGCTGAGGTGGGTGGATCACCTGAGTTCAGGAGTTTGAGACCAGCCTGGCCAACATGGTGAAACCCCGTCTCTACTAAAAATACAAAAATTAGCTGGGTGCGGTGGCGTGCGCCTGTAGTCTCAGCTACTCAGGAGGCTGAGACAGGAGAATCAGTTGAACCCGGGAAATGGAGGTTGCAGTGAGCCGAGATGGCGCTGCTGCACTCCAGTCTGGGCAACAGAGCAGGACTCCGTCTCAGAAAAAAAAAAAAAAAATTCATACAGAACAGTGCTGTCCAACAGAACTTTCTGTGATGATGGAAATGTTCCACATCTGTGTAGTTCAATATTGACTACTTGAAACGGGGCTAGCGTGACTGAGGAAATGTTTTTACTTATATATATATGTAACTACAAATTTAAATAGCCACATGTGGCTAGTGGCTATCATATTAGATACCAGGTCTAAAAATTCTACACCAGTAGGCTGGGGGCAGTGGCTCACATCTGTAACAGCAGCACTTTGGGAGGCCAAGGTGGGAGGATCACTTGAGGTCAGGAGTTCGAGACCAGCCTGGCTAACATGGTGAAACCCCGTCTCTAATAAAAAATACCAAAATTAGCTGGGTGTGGTGGTGGGCACCTGTAATCCTAGCTACTCAGGAGGCTGAGTCAGGAGAATCACTTGAACCTGGGAGGTAGAGGTTGCAGTGAGCCAAAATCATGCCATTGCACTCCAGCCTGGGCGAGAGAGGACCAGTAAAGCAAGTATGATTTTCCCCATGATCTGCAACTCATTTGCAGAAGGGGAAACCTTTGCTCAAGCTGTCTTGTAACTTAGTTTACTTGAGTCTGAATTCTGTGCTAATAGTTCCTTTTTCTTGAACAGTCTGGGTGGATACAGAGCAGAGCTTCTGTCCTTCACTGTTAACTAAGAAGACCCATCTCTTGCTGTCATTTTCCATTTAAGTGGAAAAGGGACTTTTTCCTGAGTTCTTAATGACTTCTTCAGAAAAGATTTTTTCAGTTGGGAATCTGTCTTAACAAAAGCAAAAAACCCCACAGCGTAATCACAGAATACTCCATTTTCTCAAGAATGTCCTCCTGTGTCTACATCAATAAGCTCTTAAGATGTGCAGCAAAACTAAAAAGCTAAAGAATTTGACATGCCCAGGGTGAGGCTTTAGGGAATGTGGGGGTCTTTATAAATACGTCATTTAGATAATAACAATGTAAATTTGCCTTCCACTCTCTCTAGGCACATCTGAAAGTCCAAGAACCTGAGATTGAAGGGTATGCTACCTATTGAAACCACTCTTCAACAGGAAGCAGGAAAATTTGAAGTGACTTCAGTAACAGAAGAATGTAAATAAGTCTCTTTATAACTGAAGGGGTTATTGAGATTACTTCAGAAGTTTTAAAGTAATTTGAATAAATTATCATATGTTTTTCCTATAAGTAAAACCTGCAAACATTACTATTGTTATATAGTCATAAGAATCAACAATATTTTTAAAGATATAGCTAGACTTTATAATATTTCCCCTTTTCTTCAAGGAAGATAGATTATGTACTTGTGGTGTATTTGAAAGCAAACTTTGAAGGCCTGGGCTAGTGCCATTCCAAATAACTTACTTACATTTGGCTACGGATAAGTTTTACAGATCTGATTTTTTTTTACTTCAGTAGCTTAATATATTTTCCTTGTTTAATGGCCTTTTCCTAATCACCGTTTCTTTAATTTCAAGCAAGGCTACTACTATGTTTATCCCTGGCATCCACAGGAAACAGGAAATATTAAAAGAACTCAAGATCAATTAAACAAATCTTTTACTGTGAACATAAGGTTTGAAATTGTCACATTTTCTTCTTTGCAAATATTTTAAGGATACACTAAAATCTACCATTTTTAAGTGAAAAAACATTCCTGAAGTGAAAATCTTACATCTCTGTTAGTCAAAAAGGTACTTGTTCTTGCCATGGATAAATCTATTCTAAAATATACTTGAATTTTGTTTTATTTTTGAGACGGAGTTTTGCTCTTGTTGCCCAGGCTGGAGTGCAACGGCACGATCTCGGCTCACCACAACCTCCGCCTCCTGGGTTCAAGAGATTCTCCTGCCTCAGGATCCTGAGTAGCTGGGATTACAGTTATGTGCCACCACGCCAGGCTAATTTTGTATTTTTTTTTTTTTTTAGTAGAGATGGGGTTTTTCCATGTTGGTCAGGCTGGTCTTGAACTCCCAACCTCAGGTGATCCGCCCGCCTCGGCCTCCCAAAGTGGTAGGATTACAGGTGTGAGCCACCGCATCTGTCCAAATTTTAAATCAAAATTAAAATAACTTCTAGATAGAAGGATCTGGATTTTATCAATGGTTAACTGTGTTCTTACAAAGTTACAAATGGCACTGAGTAGCTGAATTCCTACCATTAATTCAAAGATTTATCAGCTTATGTTTCAACAACATAATGACACCTTTAGGTCAATTTTAGAAATGTTTTTGGCATTTATATTCAACCTTATTTCCTTCTAAGTTTTGAACAAGAATTCTACATTGTGGGCATTAGCATCATGCCTTATCTTTGCATCCTGAGTTCCATAAATCTTTGCAGAATGAATAAACTTGCTGAAAAATGTACATAAAATTAAGACACAGGCAAAACCTACTGTAAAATTAAGACAGAAGCAAAGCCTGGTATAATGAGCTACTTTTATAATTTTGTAACTGTAAAATAGTATTTATAATATTTTGTAAATAAAAATAGGATTGTATAACTATTATGCATTTTAGAATAGGTAGGGACATTTTGTTTTCACTTTGCTGTCTTGTTAGAACCATAGCTAGAAGCTGATATTCCTCCGGTAACAAAGACAGCAGCCTGAAACTCTAAGAACAGAATGACCCATTAATTTTGAAGGAAGTTAAAACAGAATTTTTAAAAGATGAAAGAAAATCCAGTAATACAAGGTTTTCACCCTAGCTTATGATTTTGGGCAAGTCATGGAATCTGATTTAATGGGGATAAAGGTAATTGGTCCGTATGCCGCAGAGCCTGTGTATGTGAAACAAGTGGGATGTTGTATAGGATGGTGCTTTGTGAACTGTAAAGTGATATTTACACAATAAGGTTGAACAGGCACTACACAGGTACACCATGCAGAGAACGGAGTGCTTTGGAAGTATCTGAGAAATGGTGAGTCACTGGCTGGAGAAATGGGTTTATGGGGGAGGAATTATTTCACAAGTTGTGGCGTGGTGGTGGAAGACTGAAGGCTTAAATGACAAAAAGAGACTTTTTTTTGTAAGGTAAAAGGAGTCTGTGAAATTTCCTGAGTTGGCTAAAAGACATAATGTGGCAGGAGCTTTAGGAAGATTAAATGAGCAACTGGACCTAATTTCAATTTCAGCAGTCATAGACTTCCCATTTACCGAGGGCTTACTAGTTCCTCTTACTGTGTTAAGAAATTTATAGATATTACCTCAGTTAATCCCTAACAACCCTTAAAGGTTCACATTACTACTCTGTTACAAATGTGAGAGTGGAGGCTTATAGTTAACAAACTTATTATCCAAAGCCAGGGAAATTAAGATGAGGAATATCCAAGACTATTATACAATAAAACGGGATACATGACGAAATCTAGATGTGAGACCAGGAATACTGCTATGTGCATGCAAAGATTCAGGAGAAGCATTACAGAGATTTGCTGGCTAAATGATTTGCTGACTAAAGATTCAGGAGAAGCATTGCCAAGATTTGCTGACTAAATGGTAATGAGGGATCTCATATACATAAGGTGTTATGGTAGCCTTTGTTCTCCTGAGCAAACACCATGCCAACATGTAATCAGCTAAAAAAAATCTGTTCAGACAGTTCTATAGAATCTCATGATTTTTCCATTTTCAGTGAAATTGTTTTTAAAGTACATTTAATTCCAGTTTAAAGTTATCAGTTTAACATTAATACATGCTGATGTTGGGCAGACAAGATTTTAGGAGAACATAATAGAACTCCAGGCACTTGTCTGACTTAATTCTGTCATGTTCACAAATTTGGAAAATCTCCATCCTTACAGTGATGGAGCGGCAGGTAGGATGCCAAGGAGGCTTGTCATACCTTCGGTCCTTCCAGGTATTCTGCCACTTGTTTTTCTTCTTCTTCATCAGTCAGTCAGACTGTGAAAGACTGGTGTCAGGCTGTCCCAGCCATAGCCTGTAGAGGAGACTCTGCTTCACTTTCTCTATGTGTTATCCTCTTTTCCGCTGGGGGTTTTAAGGTGCCAGCCTTAAGTTCCTGGTCTAAGCAAATAGTAAAGCAAGAGTGCTGATGGCTCTCAAAGCCCAGTGAGTTCCTTCTGAAGGAAGATGTATTCAATAAATGCTTGTGACATGACCAAAGTTAAGAGCAACTGATATTCTGAACCATTTTTTTTTTATTATTTTATTTTTTTGCTTTAGCTTTTTGGTCAGGGACTTGAGGGATAAAGATGACAAGCTTTGGGCCAGGTGCGGTGGCTTACACCTGTAATCCCAGCACTTTGGGAGGCTGAGGCAGGTGGATCACCTGAGGGCAGGAGTTCGAGACCAGCCTGGCCAACATGGTGAAACCCTATCTCTACTAAAAATACAAAAATTCACCAGGCGTGGTGGTGGGTGCCTGTAATCACAGCTACTCAGGAGGCTGAGGCAGGAGAATCACTTGAACCTGAGAGGTGGAGCTTGCAGTGAGCCGAGATTGCACGACTACACTCCAGCCTGGGCAACAGAGTGAGACTGTCTCAAAAAAAAAAAAAAAAAGACAAGCTTTGTTTTGGGTACATTGAGGATGTGCTGAAGGCAGGAATTTCAAATGGAGATCTCCACAGGCAACTAGAGATACATAACTGAAACTGTGGAGAGGTGTTCTGGACAGCTTTTTTGCCCCTCTCCACATTTTTTTTCCCAGCTATTGCTGAGTCAACCACTTTGTGTATAGGAAATCCACATAGGCATAAACTCAATGTGGTGGTGAGTTAGTCTCACAGGGCAACCCTTCATCAATGGAGGATGGGAGCCAGCACAAATGCTTCCCACTTCTATTGTTCACTTGGGTAATTCTGCAGTGTTTCTACTCATTTGTCAACAGGCGTCAATCAGTCCCATAAGGCCCAAGTTGCCCATGGCAGTTGATAATATACCCCTTCCTTCCTTGTTTACTCTCTTCTCTCATACCTTGATATCATTTCCCAAAGGAAACTCCCTGCAAATGAACCCACACTACAAACTCTGCTTTCTGGGAGAAACCCAGCAGGGCTAGAAATGAAGACTCACACAGTGACAGCTAGTAAAATGAAGAACAGATGAAAACGAATTCTCAGTTGAGAGGACACCAAGAGACGGAGATCTTCCCCAGTTAGCACTGAGATAGGTTAAAAAAAAAAAAAAAGCTAAAAAAATGGGACAGATTACTGCTAAGAACAGACCCATGATAATAATGTAAGAGCACTAAATAGGCCAATTTAAGAGACACATATTAAATTCTAATCTAATC
This sequence comes from Pongo pygmaeus, assembly GCF_028885625.2. Lineage (NCBI taxonomy): Eukaryota > Metazoa > Chordata > Mammalia > Primates > Hominidae > Pongo > Pongo pygmaeus. Next base: position 19,796,689 of record NC_072383.2, on the reverse strand, counting down.
CATTATCCATTTAGTCTTACAGTTCTGACATTATTATTATTTCATATCCTGCTCAAGAATTTCCTGAGTTTTATCTCTGTCCCTCCTACTCCTCTTCTTTTTTTTGGAGATGGTGTCTCCCTCTGTTGCCTAGGCTGGAGTGCAGTGGTGCGATCTTGGTTCACTGCAACCTCTGCCTCCCGGGTCCAAGCAATTCTCCTGCCTCAGCCTGCCGAGTAGCAGGTGGTACGCACTACTACGCCTGGCTAATTTTTTGTATTTTTAATAGAGATGGGGTTTCACCATGTTGGCCAGGCTGGCTCAAACTCCTGACCTCAGGTGATCCACCCACCTTGGCCTCCCAAAGTGCTGGGATTACAGGCGTGAGCCACTGTGCTCAGCCCAAAAAAGATTTTCTTACCCTCCTCACAAGAATTTGATAATTGTTTTTAAAAAAATGTACTGATAAAAGGACACATACGTAGGTGCTGACTCTGTTGACAATCTATCCCCAATCTACTGGATCTCCAAATAAACATGAAATGTTTTTCATTCTCAAAAAAAAAAAAAATGTACTGGTAAATTATGAAGAAGGATTTGGCTACTGACTCTGGCAAACCTTAAACATTTTCATGCAAAAAAGAATACACAGGTATGCCTGAACTGTATTTTTTTTTTAACTGTACTATGGCAAACTGATTTGTCATGAAAAACTTCCTGCTTTTCCATGACTTTGAGGATAAGGTCCTTTAGCTATCTGATGTTAAAAGAAGAGGCTGGTTACTGCAGTAGAATATCATAATTCTAGGGGGTTGGTACATGTTTGGTTTACCCACAGTAGGGAGCATGCTTACCAAAAGCATGTGAAGCATTGCTCTTAAGTCTCTGGATCCTTCTGCACATCTCCACTTACATACTTTGTAGTCACAGTTCCTAATATCTCACCTTCTGTTATCACTGCCTACTTGAAAACCTGGCAGGAAGGTTATTAGGGAAAAGGAAAAGGGGAATATCATTTAAGTTCCCTCACAACTGCTCTTCAAACACTAGTAGGGAATGTTAGAAAGAAAAAGAGTAAGAAACAAATGGAAGGAAAAGCTAAAATAGAGGTGAGGAAAATGGAGGGAAACACGTTCCAACTTCCCCATTCCTATTAACACTCCTTTCATGCCTGGATCAAAAAAGTGCTACCTCTTCACTCATGGAGAGTTTTTGACTGCTTCCTGTCTTCAGCTCCTGGTCTAGTTTCTAAACGCTAATTTCATTCTTTTGCTCAGCCCAACCAGTCCTGGTCCAGGCTACAGGAGCCAAGAACTAGAAACTAGTGTAGATCTAGTAAGTGACAAGACTGAGAAACTTCAAGTCCCTACTCCCAGTGTTAGATCTGCTGAAGAAGGCATACATGTTCCTAAGATCTGAGGTTCGCACACTGAATACATTTTTTTTTTTTTTTTTTTTTAATTTTTGAGATAGAGTCTTGCTCTGTTACCCAGGCTGGAGTGCAGGGCATGATCTTGGCTCACTGCAACCTCTGCCTCCCAGGTTCAAGTGATTCTCGCTCCTCAGCCTACCAAGTAGCTGGGATTACAGGCACACACCACCAGGCCCGGCTAATTTTTGTATTTTTAGTAGAGATGGGGTTTCACCATGTCGTCCCAGGCTGGTCTTGGAATCCTGACCTCAGGTGATCCACCTACCTTGGCCTCCCAAAGTCTTGGGATTACAGGCATGAGCCACAGTGCCTGGCCACACTGAGTAATTTTTTTTTTTTTTTTGAGACACAGTTTCACTCTGTCGCCCAGGCTGTAGCGCAGTGGCGTGATCTTGGCTCACCGCAACCTCTGCCTCCACCTCCCGGATTCAAGTGATTCTCCTGTCTCAGTCTCCCAAGTAGCTGAGATTACAGGTGCCCACCACCAGGCCTGGCTAATTTTTGTGTTTTTAGTAGAGATGAGGTTTCACTATATGTTGGCCAGGCTGGTCTCGAACTCCTGCCCTCAGGTGATGCACCTGCCTTGGCCTCCCAAAGTGTTGGGATTACAGGCGTGAGCCACTGCGCCCAGCCACTGAATACATTTTTAAGAGACATGTTTTCTTCAGTGTAATTAGGGTGTGTGATACTGTTAGTCTGGTCTTCAGATATAGCACAGGGTAAAATACTATCTTTCATGGCCTGGCTTGGGAATCTAACCACCAGGGATACTATTAAAAATCCTTAATAACCAGTAGGGTACAGGAGCCAAAACACCAGTGTGTTCCTTCTTCTCTATCTTACAACCAAATATCATCAAATGGTTTGGCTACAATCAGCTCCTATGGAAACCTGTTACTCCAGTTTCAAACAAATGACTTATAGTTGGCTCTGTGGAACCTTTTAGGGACTCCTAATCATAAAATGATTGCTCAGCAGGGCAGCTTATGCTTGATCTGCCCTGTTAAGAAAAAAAATTTTTTTCAAAATTTTCTTTTTCCCTCATAAAATAAACACCAGCCACTATGGCACTTTCAAAGAACTACAACAGGATATTTCATTCTTCAGGGGAGGAGACCCCACTTTAACTGCTGATAATCCGAAATTTACTTCCAACCTCCTGGCAAGTACACAGCAAGGGCAACACTCTACTTATGGCTTCCCTCCATCCCTATTATATTCTGTTAGGCAGAAAAATAAACATGGAAAAAGCTAATAAATGTTAAATCCATTCAGTAGATGCATTTTAGGATGAAGCTGGCAAGTTTCACTTAAACTGTAACCAAAAGTGTCTCCAATATTCAGCAACAACTAAGCTGGATGAGAAGAAAATGAGTTACTGATATATTATGTATTTATTCATTCTCTACATAGAGCATGGATGAGGTACATAAAATATATAGTTGGGATTACTGTATGTATACAGGTTCTAGTTTGGGCCTATGCTATCTTAAAATTCACAAAAATGACAAATAAACCAGGGCTAGTCTTATATAAATGTGGACTTTGAATAATACACTAACTGGGCTATGGAAGCATAAACAAACTGTAATAGTGTACTTCATAATGAAACAAAAAACTGAAGAAAATTCTACCATGTAATTAGTATATCTATTGTTATTTTTAAACCACTTTAATACATGATTCATCCTCATAAACGGTGACAGTGAGAATCAAATTATATTGCTGAAGTTATAGGCACCAGAAGTCAAGATATTTGGATTGCCTGTTTAACATGTAAATCTGTAGACTTTCAGATAAGGCAATTTTATTTTTTATTTTTTATTAAACATTCCAGTAGCACCAGAAATGAGCTGACCTCTGAAGCAACTATGAGAATACTCTTTGGGTCTATGTTTTTTGTGAATAGTGACAGCGATTAACAGAATTTAAAGAAATTACAGTTTTGCTTTTGATTATTGTAATACCTCACAAGGGGCAGGAGGAAAACTACATTTTGTTGCTGGTCTTGGGTTATTCTGATGATTTATTAGGGGAGGCAGAATAAGTGTTAGAGTGAGACTAGATTAGTACATGTTCATTTGTTATGATATATAGTATAAAATGTGACCAGAGCCTTTTCCTCTTTTAGATTTTATAATTCACTCTCAAATTTGTGGTTATAAAAAACTGATGAATCAATTCATAAATCCAGGGAACCAATAATCCCTACAAAAACAACAGACCTGGTACTCTAAAATGTTACGCTACTGGCAGTAACAAGATTAAAAGCTGGAAATGTTTGAGCTGAATGAAAAATTTTATTAAAATTCAAAGTTATCTAAATCATAAATTTTTAATAAAATTATTTAAAGAGAGATTTTCTTTAGGAAACCTTAAGGGTACATACATTTAAGTATATCTGAGTTTTTGGGCAGTCTCCACCATGTTTTCATATGCTGTCTAATTATTACCTAAAAATGGCCCAATTTTTGCTATCAAAATATTCTTACTTCAAACACAAAGTATCATTCAAACAATTCTGTAATTCTTCTCATTATCACAAACTTCAAAAATTGAATAGCTTTACTTCAGATAAATTACTGGAAAAGCTTTGGTGACATGTTGAGAGAATAGAGAAGATCAATAACACATGGGGATGTTTAGAAGTCACTGGCAGGACCACAAGCATGGAGCAGTAGAAAAGGTTCAACAAAGCTTTCTTTGAGAGGAGTGATGGGAACGTGAACCTCAACGAGACCTAGGTCATTTAGGTAAAGGGATAAAACACAATCTTGACCTGGGAAAGTGATTGAGGAAGGGCATCTTAGCATATGGTGGTGTTTTTGATATATTTACCTGTCCTTTTCTAAAATTTTCTGAAGTTCTATGTCTCTGCAAGCTTTGATTCAATGAGGTCAGTAATAAATTACAGTAAACCACAAGGTTTATTTTCAGAGATGCTGGGTAACTTCAGATTCATGTTTATATCATTGTTTTTTAAACCTATTTTTTAGGACTATTTGCAGCTCTAAATACAAAGGAGTTTTTTACTTCCCATGTATCTTAGCAGCTTTCTGGCAGTGTAGAATTTTGAAGGAAGATGCATTTTTCTAGTGCATAATATACAAAGTGCATAATATACACTGTGGTTAAATTTCAACAGCCTCAATCTCTGGATTGAAGATCTGGAATTTGGATACATGAAATGCTGATTTTTAAAGCATTCCAGCGGCCAAAATGCTGATAAAAATGTTTTGTGGAAAATATATAAATTTTATATTAACAAAAGTGTGTTACTTTTAAAAATTAAAATAAGGAAAATGATTTAACACCTTTCAAAGGGTTATCCTAATGCAAAATCCCTCTTTAAATACAACTAATTTAAAGTAGCACATTACTGTTTTGTTTCAAACAGGCAAATATAAATATAAAAGCATTTGTCTTATTTTCCACAGTAACCTCTTTATTTGATAAAATAGTCAAGTTTGGACATACTGAAACAAGTTAGAATAAGTTTTGGCTTGATTTATATAAAAAATGCATTCAATGAAAGAAATTATGTCTAATAACAAAAAATTCCCAACAAATTAAAATTAAATATTAATAGAGCATTTTATAAAAACTGAGTCACTCCTTGTTCAATGCCACTTTCTCTCTTTTTTTTTTTTTTTTTTGAGATAGAGTCCTGCTCTGTTACCCAAGCTGGAGTGCAGTGGTGTGATCTTGGTTCACTGCAACCTCTGCCTCCAGGGCTCAAGTGATTCTCCTGCCTCAGCCTCCCAAGTAGTAGGGATTACAGGTGCGCACCACCACGCTCGGCTAATTTTTGTATTTTTAGTAGAGACGGTGTTTCGCCATGTTGGCTGGGCTGGTCTCAAATTCCTGACCTTAGGTGATCCACCTGCCTCAGCCTCCCAAAGTGCTGGGATTACAGGCAGGAGCCACCACACCCGGCCCATTGCCATTTTCACTTTTGAACATTCACCTCAACCAGGCACACCTGGTGCCACCACTGAGGTAATGCTAGGAATGTGAGCCTCCTATAAAACTGGCTTTACACATGTTGGCAAAGACCAAACATTGGAGGTACACAGCAAACAGGGAATAAGGACAGGCAACTGCAAATCATCTCCACTACACACTTCACCCATCTTCCTTCCTCCCTTACTCCCTCCCTCTCTCTCTTTCTCTGTCTCTTTATTTTTAAGACAGAGTTTTGCGCTGTAGCCCAGGCTGGAGTGCAGTGGTGCATGATCTTGGCTCACTGCAACCTCCACCTCCCGGGTTCAAGCAATTCTCGTGCCTCAGCCTCCCGACTAGCTGGGATTACAGACGTTCACTGTGACGCCTGGCTCATTTTTGTATTTTTAGTAGAGGCAGGGTTTCTCCATGTTGGCCAGGCTGGTCTCAAACTCCTGGCCTCCCGTGAGCCGCCTGCCTCAGCCTCCCAAAGTGCTGGGATTACAGGCATGAGCCATCGCATCCAGCCAACTTCACACACCTTTAACTCCCCTTTAGGAATACAGAGCACACTACATTCACCCTCCTTCTTGCCTTCCAACAAGACAATTCACAGCTTGGTGTCTGTTCCTTTAATTAGGTCAGCTCCAAGCTGAGATAAGCCTCAAGGAGTAGGTGTTTTAATGGGATAAGAAGAAAGAAGTCTAGAGAATTTAGGCTCTCAATTTCAGGTGACCCAGCATTTGTATCCCTCTTTACCTCCACACCTGTCCTTTCTCCTTGTTTATTATGGAATTCCTGAATCCACCTGGTCAGGGATTTCATATTCTATCGCTTGTAAAAGTCATGTTATTAATTCAACGTGACTGAAATAGCTGAGAAGCCTGAAAAATTGTATTATATTTAAGAAGTTCTATTAAGTATTAAAAGTAAGAAAATCTCTATGAATCCCACCTGATGATCCAAATATATGGTGTTCCTTTGGAGATGATGTGAAAGAATTTCATTCTAGTAGGCACCAATTAAGAAAAAAGGGACAGAGAAAGAGGATGTGGAATTCAAGAAAAGGTCAATTTTGGAATAAGAAAAACAGGTAATTTACTACAACCTATTATATCACAGTACACGACAACTTTCACGCACATGCTCCCCTGTAAATGGTACTGCTGACATATTAAATTATAGAATTAGATTTTGTTTTGTAAGAAATTAAGTAGACATGCATATGAACAATGAATTAAGCAGAAAAATTCCTTAAAATAGCTTTAGCAAACTGTTAGAACTTTTACACGTCAATTATTTCCTCTAATATAGTACTACTTCTTTCAATAAGATCTTTCTTATATAACCAGAGCTATAAACCCTTTGAGAAACGGTTATGTGTTCATTCTTTTCATTAGAAATAAAAGACATTTTAAAATTAATTTTTAACATTTAAAAGGCAGTATTATTAAAGCTATAATGAATTTTTAATTTATTGTTTTATTGGAAATTATAGGACTTCTCAATATTTGTTTTACCAGATATGGAAATCACAGTATTCAGTGAATAACAACATGAAGTTAATGCATACGTGAAGTATTGTACACATTGCCTTCCTCAAAACCAAAAGCCAGTGGGTGAGCGGGTGGGTAGAAGGCTAAGAAGAAATGCACCCTACCTGTATTTTCTTTCAGTAATGTATAAATAAGTTGAATTCTCAAAGGGTTAATAGGAGATTCTAATGTTGTCACTATAATGATGGTATGGGCTCATGCTCAACACTAATGACGCTGATCATATTGACTAATGAGTAGTTCAAAATAAGAGATGATGGCAGACGACACAGACAAATCTCTCCATAGCTGACCTTTGGGCTGTGGGCCTCAAGCTTTAGCTGCATGAGCTGTGCTAACGTATGCTCCCGGATACTACTCAGTTCGGCTTGCTGCCGTCTCAGCTTTATTAGCAGCAGCGTAAGCTCCTCTGGCTGAAGGAGTACAATTTAAGAATCCAAACAGTGGAAAACAGATTAATTGTTGTCTTAAGTGACAGATATTAAACCAAGATTTCTTGGCAAGTTTCCTCTTATGGTTGACATCAAACATAGTGCCTAGGCACTATGATGATAGGTCCTACATAAATGCATAGATATCTAGAGAAATAGAAGGAACAGTGTTACTTTAAAAGATACAGCAAAACAACAGTAAATTAAGGCATTTTCTCAGAACTCATGAGAATATTTAAATGTTAAGTACAAAAAAGCACAATGCCAAAAAAACATTACAAAGGTCTGTATATAAGCGCTACTAAAAAATTATTAAAAGATATTTTACTAAGATATCTAAAAAAATTATATCTTTTCCCAGCAATAGTACAAATACCTGCATGTCCAACTTTCTAACAGAACGTACATAAAATAATTAAAATAAATGTAGGCCGGGCACAGTGGCTCACGCCTGTAATCCCAGCACTTTGGGAGGCCGAGGGAGGCGGATCACAAGGTCAGGAGTTCGAGACCAGCCTGAGCCCCACCTCTACTAAAGACAAAAAAAAAAATTAGCCAGGCGTGGTGGCACACAACTGTAATCCCAGCTACCTCTGAGGCTGAGGCAGGAGAATCGCTTGAATCCAGGAGGCGGAGTTTGCAGTGAGCCGAGATCACGCCATTGCATTCCAGCCTGGGCAACAGGGCGAGACTCCATCTCAAAATAAATAAATAAAATAAAAGTAAAACTTGGATATCTTCACATTATTAAACTTGGGATCTGGGTTCTATTAATTACTTCCCAGTTATATTCTGAAATGTCACTGTTAGTGCTTTCATTATAGCATTTTTTATGACCAAAAGATCAGTTTTATTTTTTTAAGAAAAAGAGAGTTTCCATGGGCACATAAACCCTCCTTCTTCACTCTGGGAAAAGAAGAGAACCTTTTTTTGGTTCCTGATTGGTGACTGTGATCCAAAGGAAAACAAATTTTCAACGGTGGATGAAATTCCTTAATGGGCCAATTTAATATACTTTTCTTAGAAATACAGTAAAGTATGCTCATTGGCAGTCTTACAGCCCATAAAATATTACTCGGTATTTCTCTGATCTTTGTTATGATTAACAACTGAAAGCAGGCCAAAGGCTCTCCTCACTTGAGTGCTGCAATGTACTCTTAAAAATTCCAGGCTAAAAAGTATTCCCGAGATTGGTTTGTTTTGCCTACACGACAGCATTGCACTAGCTCTCTTCTGTTCTGTTTATTTGCTATTGCTCTTTATTTTCCTACAATTCTTTTCAAAAACAGAAATCATTTTTAACCATTATCCAAAATCATATTAAAAATTATTGCCCTCAGACAGAAAAAGTGTTAGCAGAAGTAAACTACAGTTACTATTGGATTCCTTAGATAAAACTGGGTATCCACAGGTGAGACAACAGTTTTTTACCGTATATTAAATGGTCAAAGAATGTTTGGTGTGTAAGATTTAAATAAACCATGTAAGAGAAAAAGAACAGTTGCTTTTGTTCTGATGCCAGTCCTATCTTGTGACCTCATGACGCTAGGATAGTCCTTGTTTTATGATCATCATCTCCAACACTTGAGGTCTTGCCAGGGAGAAGGTAAGGTGGGGAAAGGGATTTAGATATTCTAAGAACCCAGAGTGATACCGCAAGAAATACTGAAACTCTGGTTTATTATTTATGGAGCTAAACAGATTAAGACATTTTCAAAAGGATGAAAGATACCAATAACTTTATTTAGATTTTGAGGCCAAATAAAGAGGCACATTTGACCAAAGAAAGTAGGAGGTGGTAAATAAATTTTGTGCTAAATATCCACTAGAGGGAGCAAGGCAGAAGAGAAACATTTGTGGTATGCTATTTAGCATTTACTCTATGATTAATGACTATTTGTCAGGCCAACAATCTAATGTTTTAAGATTCCCACATTTAAAAGTTCTTAGTCTTAATCAAATAATCTTTGGCAAATAAACTGCAGGAAGTTTAAAGCAAGGAAATATTTCATTTTATCTAAACGTGTAAAAGATAAAATAAAACAATGTTTTTACAAAACACGTAAGATGAATTTGATTACTGCAGGAAGAGAATTTTAAACAATGAACAACTATACACACAGGTGCTAAAATCACATCTTTACAGAATCTGAGTTATCTACTGACAATAAAGCCAGTGCCCCTGATAAAAGAATACCATTAAAATAAACTGAAGTGAGGAAAAGTCATCTTTTCTCTTTAACTAGAAGAAGTGTCCTCCTAATATAACTCCTTTCCAATGAACATAACACTGACAATGAAATGATAATGGTAAATACTTGCTCTGATCAAACGCTTGTTACAGACTTTCTTTTTCTGCTGATATGTAAATCAGTTTCTTTTATTAACAGCTCTAAAGAAGTTAATCTAAAAATTCACATGAAAAACTTAATATGCTGGTAGTTTGACCACAAATAACTGCTTGCTGGATTTGTTCACTAATGAATTACTGCAACTTCTGTTTTAAGGATAAGGGAATGAAAGTAAAGAAACCCACCTAGTTTATACAATAAAGTTTCTTTTTTTTTGAGACAGAGTCTCGCTCTGTTGCCCAGGCTGGAGTGCAATGGCAGGATATCGGCTCACTGCAAACTCCGCCTTCTGGGTTCAAGTGATTCTCCTGCTTCAGCCTCCCAAGTAGCTGGGATTACAGGCGAGCACCACCATGCCCAGCTAATTTTGTAGTTTTAGTAGAGATGGGGTTTCAACATGTTGGCCAGGCTGGTCTTGAACTCCTGACCTCAAGCGATCCGCCTGCCTTGGCCTCCCAAAGTGCTGGGATTACAGGCATAAGCCACCGCACCTGGCCGTAAAGTTTCAAAATATAATCTTTTATTTGGCCAGTCAGACACTTAGGAAAAGGTATCCACTAAAACACTGAAATGGCTACATAAGTCCAAATTCTTCTGATGAGCGTCTCTTGCACAAAAGCAGTAATTTTTTCTTTGGGAGAACCTCTGAAAATTCAAACTTAAAAACTATGTTAGATATGTACCTTCCTGTGCAGCACATAAATAAAACATGGTATGGTAAATAAAGATATTACTCACCGTTTTCCCTTGGAGGCTCTGGGGACTAACAGACTGTAAAGTCAGGCCAGCTGGCACTGACCTTCTGTCAGGCACATAGACATGCTAGGAAAGTAAAGGCACAATGTAATTCTGTGGTAAAGTTTTTTTTTTCTTATCAATGTCAGCAAGGAGAAATCTTAAATTCCTATTATGAAATACCATTTAAAATTGCTATTAGTGCTTATGAAAGATGATAGAGACTAAAATTTCTTGACATAAAATACTGATGTGGGGCTGGGTGCGGTGGCTCACGCCTATAATCCCAACACTTTGAAAGGCCAGGGTGGACAGATCACTTGAGGTCAGGAGTTCGAGACCAGCCTAGCCAACATGGTGAAAACCTGTCCTGTCTCTACTAAAAATACAAAAAATTAGCCAGGCGTGGTGGCGTGGGCCTGTAATCCTAGCTACTTGGAAGACTGACGTGGGACAATTGCTTGAACCCGGGAGGCAGAGGATGCAGTGAGCCGAGACAGCACCACCACACTCCAGCCTGGGCAACAGAGCGAGGCTCCATCTAAAAAAAATAATGATGTGGATGAGCAGAGTAATTCTCTTTTTTTTTTTTTTTTTTTTTTTTTTGGGGCAGAGTCTCTTCTGTTGCCAAGCCTGGAGTGTATGGCGAGATCTCAGCTCACTGCAACCTCCACCTCCTGGGTTCAAGAGATTCTCCTACCACAGCCTCTCAAGTACCTGGGATTACAGGCGCATGCCACCATGCCTGACTAATTTTTGTACTTTTAGTAGAGACGGGGTTTTTTCACCATGTTGGTCAGGCTGGTCTCGAACTCCTGGCCTCAAGCAATCCACCTACCTTGGCCTCTCAAAGTGCTAGGATTACAGGTGTGAGCCACTTGCCCAGCCTGAACAGAATAATTCTAAAATCTGGTTTAGAGGTTCTCAAAAACTCTTTGACCTCAGGATCCCTTTATATTTTTAAAAAGAAAATTTAGCGGCAAGAGTGGCATTGTTTTACAGTTTTGCAAATCTTTAATGTCTGGCTGGATTCTTGTATCTGTTTCTGTATTTAATCTGTTGTGATAATCTCTTAGTGGAAGTATGTGAAGAAAATCTACCCTCAATATATATAGTTGGAAAAAAGGAAGAGAATTTTAATAGTTTTTCTTGATAATTATAGATGTTCATCTTTGACACTGCACTATAGCTCAAAAAAGTGATATTTTTTTAAAGGTTAGTTACAAAGTGATATCTGAAACCTTATCAATGAACTTTGATACTCTGTTACATTAATATCCACTGGTCTATTTGTACTTTAAATGAATCTTGTGATATCAAACACTGGTCATCTGGAAAATATTGGTTCAGTGAGTTATGCAATGTTCTGAATGTTGACATATGTCAGTATACAATATAAAAACATCACAACTATTAATATCACCACCAATCTTTAGACACTGGAAAGCTGTCAAGTTCAGGGTGGCAGATACACGATTTCCAAAATTCTATTTTTTGCTTGAAAACTCAAACGTTGTCATCAGTGACAAATACTGTCAGTTGTTTTCCTTGAAGTGACAGGATAGCATTCACTTTGAGAAAGTGTGTCTATCAAATACCACGTTTGAATATTGATAGTTGTCTTTTGTTCAAGTAAAAATGTGTTTCACAATAAAAGGAACTAATTCAGCTTGCAACTCCGTCATGTGTTTTACTGTGAGACAACCGTTAGCACTTTGTTATGCCATAGAAATGCTTTATGCATTTACCATTTCATCACAACAGTAAAACAATATGTAACAAAATGTTAAGGTTCAATAAAATTATTTTCTACTGTTTCATGAATGAGATTTATAAGTGAACCTGATACTTTATTTTTTACTTCAAGTGTGTGGCAGTGAAGGCTACAATGACCACTAGCATAGTCTGGAGCCACTGCCTTGATTTATGCTGAGGTGCCAGAAATTTTACTCACCATCGCTTCTGCACTACTAGAGCAAATAGGAACACAATGAATAATGCCTTATTATGATTATAAAAATAGTTTTGACTCCCTGAAAGGGTCACGGGGAGGGAACCCCCCACAGGGGTCCATGCACTACACTTTAAGAACCACTGATCTAGATCAAGGAAGAGGATAGGATAGTTTGAAAGAAAAATTTGGCAATTTTGGAGAAGTCTTTTAGGAGGAGCAGTGGTAGACAGTTGGGAATTGGATAGAGAATATAGATTCATCTCATATTTGCTGTCGAAACAGATGATATATTCTGGCCAAGAACATGAAAAATACTATTAACCATGAGAGCATGTAATTTAGAGCCAATTGTTACACCATACACATTAAGTTGTCTTAGATCAGATTTTTGTTGTATATTGCTACTATTTTTATCAATCATGATTTAGTCTTTGGACAAAGTGAGGAAACACTGAACTTTGTTATGATGGAGTTCAAAGTGAGCTTTTTTTGTGAGGCAAATTAAAACTTTCTTTAAAGGAAAATTCCTGATTAATTTATTAATTTTAACAAATGCTTATTTATGGAAATATCAAGCAAATGCTTAGGTAACAATGCAGCTGAAGGGTTCAGCCTGTCACAAGGATAAGAAAAGAGCATTTTAAAACAGTATAAAGCAATAACTTATTATTACTATTTTTTGAGTCAGAGTCCTGCTCTGTCTCCCAGGCTGGAGTGCAGTGGTGCAATCACAGCTTACTACAGCCTCAACCTCCCAGGTTCAAGTGATCCTACGGCCTTGGCTCCCCAAAGTGTTGGGAATACAGGTGTGAGCCACTATGTCTGGTCAACAAAGCACTTTGAATTCACTTCAAATAATCTATACTAAGCAATGCTTAAACCAACTTAATATACGAAGTAAAACATGATCTCCATTTTTTAAATGTATACATACCATTAAGCTCTAATATTAAATCGAGTGTTGAAAGAGTTATCTCAATATGCCATATATTCATTGGTTAGAAGATAAAGTTAACACTTTTATCCTCATGAACAACAGGATGAGCTTGATACAAAATTTCAGGTATGCCAGAAGACAGTAGGTGTAGAATTTCCAAGTGTGTAAAAAGCCAATAAAAATGAATGTGGTCTAGGCCAGGCACAGTGGCTCACACCTGCAATCTCAGCACTTTGGGAGGCTGAGGCCAGTGGGTCACTTGAGATCAGGAGTTCAAGACCAGCCTGGGCATCATGGTGAAACCACATCTCTACTAAAAATACAAAAATTAGCCAGGTGTGGTGGCGCATGTCTGTAATCCCAGCTACTCGGGAGGCTGAGGCAGGAGAATCGTTTGAGCCTGGGAGGCAGAGGTTGCAGTGAGCTGAGATTATGCCTCTGCATTCCAGCCAGGGCAACAGAGAGAGACTCCATCTCAAAACAAAACAACAACAACAAAAACAAAACAACAAAAAAATGCATGTGGTGTTAACCTACATGGAGAACTGATGAGATATGGTATCAAGCACAGAATACAGAATGCATCTGCTCAAAAGAACTGCTCCTGTGTTCCTGAGAGATGAAGTGTTCCAATTAGGTGTTTTTCATACATGAGATCTTAACGTTGTAAAATATTTTTATTTATTTTTTAAAACAAAAAAGAGCTGCCTTGCTTACTTTCTCCCCATTCTTTTGTCTCTCACACTTAAAATAGTATACTAGAAGGAAAACACAGCATTTATAAGGTAGTGAGTTAACAAAAAATCAGCAGCTATTTTACCTTAGGGTGATGGGCCCTGTGTCTGCGGTCTATTGTCACATCTCCTCTCTGAATTGGTGAAGACACTTCTGATCTGTAAGTTCGTTGAGGGGAGTATCCCTGATAAGCAGCTATTGACCCGTGGGAAGGTGATGTGGGAATAGAGTGCATTGTCTGGTCAGAAATATTTACCATGGTTTTGGGACTACTCAAAGTACTGTGTCGAGGGAGGGTGCTCTGTTTGTTATAAAACTGACGCTGCTGCCATTCGTAGAGCTGCCACATTGTGTCATCTCTCATGGACCTCCGTTTCTCCTCCGCTCCGGGTCCTAATGTCTTGTCATGAGTAGAAGGGGTTACACTGCAGATACTTTCAGGCCTTGTCTTGCTGTTTCTTGGGAGTGTTCTATAACCTTCAGGGTAGCGGGCCATAATCTGGGCTCTGTGACTTGGCATATTTCTTGGTAATGTTTGGTAAGAAATTACTCTAAAATAAAAAAAAATTAAAATGTAAACATGAAGGAGAGTTATTTTCCAAATTCTAAATTAGAGTACATTTCTTTTGTTCAGTAAGTAAAATATACACTAGAATGTATCTTTTTTTTTTTGGAGACAAGAGTCTCGCTCTGTTGCCCAGGCTGGAGTACAATGGCATGATCTCGGCTCACTGCAACCTCTGCCTCCCGGGCTCAAGTGATTCTCCTGCCTCAGCCTCCCGAGTAGCTGGGATTACAGGCGTCCACCACCATGCCCGGCTGATCTTGAATTCCTGACCTCAGGTAATCCACCCACCTTGGCCTCCCAAAATGCTGGGATTTACAGGCATGAGTCACCGTGCCCGGCTTAGAATGTATTTTTTTAAAGATCAAAATATTATACAAGGTATAAACTATTAACAGATTTTAATCTTTTTATGAAATTCAATTTAACACACTTAATACAAGATAAACAGCATCTATATCAATTACACAAAAGACTATTAGTTCCACACAATGTATAGTTTGATTTAAAGATGCAAGAGTATTATACTTCATTTGAGAAATAAGAATGTTTAAAATCTAATCTCAATTCTGTCACTATATTTTATTTGTTTTTATATAAATAAACTCTCATTTTTATACATCTCATCAGAGGACTAAGATTTCTATGTATGGATGAAATATGAAGTGAGTTATACCCATAGAGCATAAAGACAGGAAATAAATTACTGCAAGTATATGTTGACTATTCTGTTGTATGTTTTCTTTCAGGAAGTATGGTTATTTATGGGAGTAAATACATCAGTATATTTGGTTTGAAGGAATAACTTCCTTTCATAGCTTTTCCTAACTTGAAATATAAAAGTGACTTGGAGCTGACGCTCAGAGTTCTATTAAAGATAAAATACTTAAATATCACAATATTTCAGATATAAAACTGCAATCTCATCAATTTTGCAATGTTTCCAGCACAGTAATTAATATTCCACTTCATAGACGGTAGAATATTTTTCAGGAGGCTTTTTAAAGCAATCTAACATTATGCATGCAAAGTATAATTCTTTTAAAATGCTAATTTTGGGAATTGGATATGTAATTGCATATTACTAAGCACAGAATACTACCATTTCCAAAAATGAAAGAATACAATTTCAGTTTACTATTTTTAAAAAAACCACTTTGGGTGGCTCACACCTGTAATCCCAGCACTTTGGGAGGCCGAGGCGGGCAGATCAAGAGGTCAGGAGATGGAGACCATCCTGGCTAACATGGTGAAACCCTGTCTCTTCTAAAAATACAAAAAAATTAGCCGAGCGTGGTGGCGGGCGCCTGTAGTCCCAGCTACTCAGGAGGCTGAGGCAGGAGAATGGCGTGAACCCAGGAGGCCGAGCTTGCAGCAAGCCGAGATCGCGCCAGTGCACTCCAGCCTGGGTGACAGAGCGAGACTCCATCTCAAAAAAAAAAAAAAAAACAACAAAAAAAAACCACACACAAAAAAACCACTTTAATAAATATACTCTTTTGAGTTTATAAAACTATCACAGTGCCAACTTCATACTAGGTGAAATTCATGACATAAAAAAGATTTTTAAAAGTTAGGGGAGAAGTGAGCCAGAAAAAAAAGAATCAATTAAAAACTACGTAAAGTTAGCATTTGTGTTTCCCTATTATCTCTTTTTTTTTTTTTTTGGAGACAGTGTTTTGCTCTGTTGCCCAGGCTGAAGTGCATTGGCGCAATCTCAGCTCACTGCAACCTCTGCCTCCCAAGTTCAAGTGATTCTCCTGCCTCAGCCCCCTGAGTAGCTGGGACTATAGGAACCAGCCACCATGCCTAGCTAATTTTTTGTACTTTTGTAGAGACAGGGTTTTGCCATGTTGCCCAGGGTGATCTCCAACTCCTGAGCTCAGGCAATCTGCCTGCCTCAGCCTCCCAAAGTGCCAGGATTACAGGAGTGAGCGCCTGGCCTCCATTTCCTTTAGATACAGAGGTGTAGGTATAATTCAAATTCTAAACACAAACATACATATTTTTTTTTGAGATGGGTTCTCACTCTGTCACCCAGGCTGGAGTGCAGTGGAGTACACTGCAGTCTGGTCCTCCTGGGCTCAAGTGATCTTCCTGCCTCAGCCTCCTAAGTAGCTAGGACTACAGGTGTATGCCACCATGCGTGGCTAGTTTTTTATTTTTCCCAAACGTAACTTTTTAACCACCACCAGCACAAGAAACATCTAGATTAGAAAAAGTAAGATTAGGCTGGGCGTGGTGGCTTGCGCCTGTAATCCCAGTACTTTGGGAGGCTGAGGCAGGCAGATCGCTTGACGCCAGGAGTTCAAGACCAGCTTGGCCAACATGGTGAAACCCTGTCTCTACTAAAAATACAAAAATCAGCCAGGTGTGGTGATGCACGCCTGTAGTTCCAGCTACTCGAGAGGCTGAGGCAGGAGAATCGCTTAAACCTGGGAGGTGGAGGTTGCAGTGAGCTGAGATCGTGCCAATGCACTTCAGCCTGGGCAACAGAGCAAAACACTGTCTCCAAAAAAATTATTATGTGGAAGGGTTGGGACTCCACAAACTCAGGTTTCCTCATCTCTTCTTTCAATGTTTAGTTAACAACTTTTTCCTTATATTACATGGGCTCCTACTGGTTGTGAAAATGTCAGAGATACTGGTAATTACATGGACCAGAAGGGATTAAATATTTGATGGGAAAATTATTTGACCATACTCTTAATAATCTGGGAATCCTTCCCTGATAATCTGGATATAAGAGCTCTCTTTTGACCCAAAGACCTGTCAGTAACAATGCACAAATACTGATATATTATAGTTACAAAAAGATTTCAGGCTGGGTGCAGTGGCTCACCCCTGCAATCCCAGCACTTTGGGAGGCCAAGGCAGGTGGATCACTTGAGGTCAGGAGTTCAACATAGCAAAATCCCGTCTCTACAAAAACTAGAAAATATTAGTTGGGCGTGGTAGCATGCTCCTGCACTCCCAGCTACTCGGGAGGTTGAGGCAGGAGAATTGCTTGAACCTGGGAGGCAGAGGTTGCAGTGAGCTGAGACTGTGCCACTGTACTCCAGACTGGCCAACAGAGGGAGGGCCCTGTCTCCAAAAAAAAAAAAAAAAAAAAAAAAAAAGATTTCATTGTGATGAGGTGTGATGAATTGAGTGCATTCTGGACTATGAGTCACCCAATTAATAAACTGCCTGCATAATTTGTGTCTATTGGGGTAGTAAAATTATGTTACCTTTATAATAAGAGAAAATCTCATGTTAAATATACCTTCTCTTTGTGGGTTAAAGCATCCAGACGGGATATAGTGGGAAAACAGTAAAACAGGAAAAGTGGTTGATCAAAAATCAAGAGAGCCAAGTTTTGATTCTTGCTTTCCTATTAAGTATTTAGACCTTAAATGAGTTACATATTCTGGGACTTTCAGAATATTGGGGGCAGGGTAGGGGAGTAGGGGAGAAAAGACCAAGATATTATATATATATATATTTTTTTTTTTGAGATGGAGTCTCACTCTGTTGTCCAGGCTGGAGTGCAGTGGCATGATCTCCACTCACTGGACCTGTCTCCCAGGTTCAAACGATTCTCCTGCCTCAGCCTCCCAAGTAGCTGTGATTACAGGTGCCTGCTGCCACGCCCAGCTAATTTTTGTATTTTTAGTAGAGACGGGGTTTCACCATGTTGGCCAGGCTGGTCTTGAATTCTGGACCTCAGGTGATCTACCCACCTTGGCCTCCCAAAGTGCTAGGATTACAGGTGTGAGCCACCACACCTGGTCCAAGAGATCATACTTGGGGTTACAGAAAGAGCTTGTGGGCTAAATAGAACTAAAATGCAGGTCTCCTACCTTCTAAAGCAGCACTCTTTTAACTATGCCAGTGATCCCTAAACTTTTTGATTTTTTAAAAAAATCCCTCTATTTTTAAATTTTGCCAAGATATGAGTATTATTTTTAAAAAGCCATACTTATCTATCACAATGACCTAGTTAAAAATAAAAAGGTATTAAAAATTAGGAAGGATATAATCTTATCACACCAGAGAGCCCTTTATATGCTATTAAAATCTAGCCAATGGCCAACTGAAACTGGGATCCTCTTTTCTCATCTAGAAGATGACTTCATCATAAACTTATTCTAGAGCTCTAAAAATCTATGCCTTTTTTTGTATTTTAAATATTTCTAATTCTTTCAACCATTTCTCCTCAACTAAATTTCCTTCATCATGGTGGTTGTTCTTCAGGATTTCAATGTCTCTACTCAAAAAGAAGTTGTTCAAAATTGAACAAAATGTCTCCAGACAAGAACCGCTGCATTCAGGCCAACCATCCAATGCCTTCGGGGTGGAGAGAGGGAGAAAGGTACCCAATTGCTCTTATATAACCAGTATAAAGAGTTCAATTCCTTGAGGCTTTCCCTCCACGGGTATTTTCTATTTTGTTTCTGCTTGGTCTTCCTCCCCATCTTCACCGTCTCCTATCATACGAAAGCCAGAAACTGGAAAACATCTAGAGCTGGCAATCCCATGACTATTTGCAAATATGTCAGCTAGGGAAAGCTGACTCCATCAAAGAGACTGCCCTAGTACTAAAGCAATTTACCCTGACACACCTTGGTTTATTTGGTCATTCATAAATTCAAGAAATACTACAGGAGGCTTAACATGCAAAAAGCTAGAGATTAAGCACTGAGCTATATCATAGAAAAATGTAAGGAAGGGGACATACACTATCAATCTAAAACACACCCAAAATTGCTTAAAAACTAATATCTAAATTATAGTTCAAAAATATAATTACACTAAAACACTTTTGTCAAGCGCTCTGAAGTATTCATAATGTTTGGCTTGGACCCTGTTATAGAGATGTATATTGAACCTGAACTGTCAACTATCATATGATCATTAATAGCAGGATATATATATTTTTAGTCAGCTTCACTAATTAATGACATTAAAAGGCACTTCTGTCATCTTTGGAACCACATTTGGGGAATTTTAATTAAAAATTAAATTATCAAGCAAATTTATTTTTATCCCATATATTTATAGCACTTTGAGACCTGTTTTTCAAAACTACAATTCCCTTTAGTGACTTTTTTCCCCCAAAGAAATTCAAATTAAGCAAAGTGTGATTTACTTTTAACTGAAAGCTTAAGAAATGAACACTCTAAGCTCCTACATCAGATTTAGTGCCCCATTGACCAGCAGCTGCCTGTCAAGCACCATAAAAGCCCTTTCCCTGTGATTCTGCCATGCAGAACAATGGCTTAAGGACCATGCATCTTAACAGTGCCTGCCACTCAGAATGAAACTTTAAAGCTTTGTTCACAGACGCAGGGACCTACTATTTGACTAAATATTAAACCTTTTTCTTCCTATCAGAACTTTAATAATAAAAGACTTTCATAAAGCTTTTTAAAAAATGATTTATATATTGAATTACAATTGTTTCATTCCACCAATAAAAAATCATTTCATTATAAAACACTGCAACTATTTTTATGATGAAGTTTATATCATAATGTAGATGATATTTTCTTATGATCCAAAGTGGACTCAAGCCATTTCAAAAGAACATCTAAATAACAGTATTTATAAAAACTGGCATAACAGTTAACCCAAAAATGTAGGAGGAACCCAGAGAAAATCTTAGCTCAAAATAACCTAAAACCAGCCTTCAGAAGCTGTTGGTCTATGTCCAAAAGAAAGAAGTCACTGAAAGCCTTCCTGATATTAATTATACTCATAAAGGAACCTAAAACTAGTATTTATACTTAACAATTTTTAAAAATCCTCTAATTTCCAGATATCTGTTGACTCTCTCTATACACTTTTAAACTTAAGGAAGTATGATTTTTGGGGAAAAGTGATTCTTCTTTGAAGTAAGATTTAACTTGGTGAGCAGAGACTCAGCAATCTTCTGATTTGGATTTTTATCATTTTCCTGAAAGTGATTACTTTCCCAAGCACTTCCAAACATCGTTTCATTTTTTTCCCCCACAGATCTGCTTCCTGCTTCTTTTCTGTCTAATCAAATTGTATTATTTTCCTGCTAGTAATATATGAGCTTATTCATGTCTGTCATTCCATCCAACATTAAGTAATCTAACTTTTATTCATCTGTGCCTTAATTAATTCTTTTATTTATGATTTTGGTCAATCTGGTAAGTGAAAAATAATGCCTAATTGTTTCTTTAATGTGCAATTCCCTGATTACTGGTAAATCTGAGCATTTGCCAGTTTCCTTTTTAAAGAACATTGACAAATAAGATTATATATATTTATGGTGAACAACATGATGTTTTGAAATATGTATATTGTGGAATGGCTAAACCAAGCTAATTAACATATGCATTACCTCACATAACCCATGCAACCACTATCTTCTCTTTTCCCAAATCTTTTCTTTGCAGTAAAAGGCACCAAATCACCCTAGTTGCCCAGGCCAAAAAGGCAGGGTGTCATTCTTGATTTCCTTCAAGAAACTTCCAGATTGGAGTGCAGTGGTGCGATCCTGGCTCACTGCAACCTCTGCCTTCCAGGTTCAAGAGATTCTCCTGCCTCAGCCTCCCCAGTAGCTGAGATTACAGGTGAGCGCTAAAATGTCTGGCTAATCTTTGTATTTTTAGTAGACATGGGGTTTCACCATCTTGGCCAGGCTGGTCTCGAACTCCTGGCCTCAACTGATCTGCCCGCCTTGGCCTCTCGAAGTGCTGGGATTACAGACGCAAGCCACCTTGCCCGGCACCAGACTTAATCTTGAGCAAGACGAGTTTGCAATCAAGCACATCAAAGCAATTAACTAGACTTGTCAATTATATCCTGAATACATCCTCTTCCTCTTCTCACTTCAATCACTTAAGTAACTTTTGAACTTTCTCCAATTTATTATCCAGATTTCTGAGACACCAATCTGAATATCTCTCTCCTAGCTTATGTCTCTAGCCTTGTTCTTCACTCATTGTTTCCCCAGTTACAACCAAGTCATACTGGATTTCTTTTGATTCTTCTGTTCTCTACCAAGCCTGGAGCTTTGCATATCTAAGCCATAATATGCATGTTATTCTTCGTATCACTGCCTGTGTTCTGCTTCCTCTACAAAGGTTTTCCTGGACTCTGAATCCTTAAGATTGTGCTGTCGTCCCGCAATGTGTTCCTACAGCACCCTGGTCTGCCTTCATTGTATTTGTCACACTAAATTGCATCTACTTATTCAACTGTCTCCTCTACTAGAGAATTATCTTTGTGAGTATCTGGACTGTATCTTTTCATTATTTTACTTTGCGGTCCCACAATTAGCATATAGTAGTTGCACAGTAAATATACTAAGAAAAAGTGCATGCAAAAATGAATAAATGCTCATATAAATACATTTACTTTTTATTTTTTTAGAGTTGGGTTCTCACTGTGCTGCCAGGCTGGAGTGCACTGGCGGTCATAGCTCACTGCAGCTCCCAACTCCTGGGCTCAAGCAATCCTCCCACTTCAACTTCCCCCAAGTAGTTGGTACTACAGGCATGCACCACTATGCTTGGCTAATTTTTAAACATTTTTTTACAGAGATGGGGTCTTGCTAGGTTGCCCAGGCTGGTCCCAAACTCCTGGATCAAATGATTCTCCTGCTTTGGCCTCCCAAAGTGCTGGGATTACAAGCACGAAAAACTGTGCCTGGCCTCGAATTTAATAGTTATGTGCATTCTGATTTAAAGAAAGCCCAATAATACGACTGGGAATTAGAGAGCAGTAGGCCTTTGCTGCCTCCATATTACTTGTCTCAGGAGATCCTTGCATTGTACCAACCTGCAGAAACTGGTAATGGAGGACAGTCAGAGAAGAGGTGATAATGGCAGGGGACAAGACAGGGGTGGGTTGAGAGGACAGGGCTTGCTCCCTCCCTCTCCCAAATAAACTCGATCTCTACCTGTAACCCAAGCCTTTCCTTGAGCTTGGCCAGGTAGGATGACTCCTTGCCACAAGCAAAGTTGGGTGACAGAACATAAGAGACAGAGAATAAATACTTATATCTGATCATCATAAACCAAAGATGTAGTAATGAAGCTATAACAGCTAAAACACAATTTAAACCAGTATTTTAATCAGTAGCTCAGAAACCAATCTCCACCAACACAGCATCAAAAAAACCTGGGTTCATAATGACAAGATAGACACTTACCCCCTGGTTTCTTCTTCATGACCCCTTCCCTTCTGGATTTTAATCCACTGTTCCAACTGCTGCATTGAATTTGTTCTCTGTATGACTCGATCAGCCTCTGTGTATAAGGGCCCTGTATTGGGGCGATTTCCACCTCTAAGATCTGCCAGGCTAACATTGACTATTTTGTTCTCTGAACTACTCAAGTTGATTGGTCTGTAGTGTGCAGTCTGAGCAGGGCATGCTGACCCACTCTCATATTCAGATGGCAGAGAATTCAGCTTTACACTATTAATTTTTGTTAAGGGTCTATCTTGACCATCCTTCTGAAATCCGTATTTTTCAGCTTCTAATGCCTTTTTTTCTTCAATTTTGCTCATTTCCTTGTTTTTTTGATTGTTTTGGATCTCTGGTTTAATTAGCACTCTATGGTTGGGAATGTTATTGGTTTCTTTAGTTGGTGCATTTTCAGATGTAATCTTGTCCACTCTGAAATCAGAGAAGAAAATCATAGTAAATCACATGAAATAATGCACATGTTACTTCTGGGATTCAATCTAGGAAAAATTATACTTTACGGGGGGGGGGGGGCAAGGGGACTGGAAAGGGTCACAAGTCTACACAAATACCCAATGCTGTGATATTAACATTCAAGCACAACACCAGAATGTATAAACAGAAAGGGGGAAAAAGAAAACATAAAGAACTAGAGGGTAAAAAGTGATGTGTGCTCCCACCATTAGGAATCTGAAAATAAAGCAAATTAAGATTGCCTTATGACAGTTAAACCACAAAATCTACACTTCAAGGACCACAGTAGATAGTCCCTTGAAAGGAGCAACATGGCTCCCAGCCAAGGTTAGCTCCTTGTTGACTCATGAGACAAACATGAGTCTGGTTGTGGAAATGGCTGCAACAGGAAATCATAGTCTGATGCTATCAAAGATCTGAACCATATGATTAACTCCTGTTGTTTGTATTCAAGAGGAACTCAGTATGATTTTAGAGCTCTTGGAGTCTGACTGCACATGTCCGGCTTACAACTCTGTTCTTACTAGCTGTGTCTTCAGGCAAAGTACAGAACACTTAAAGTGCCTATGCTTCCTCTTTGGTAAATGGGTATGATCGTGCCACCAAGATCAGAGCGTTCTTGTGAGAATCAGATGAGTTAATGAGTGGCTGGCACAGACCTTATTACCATTATAATTCCATCACATCAAGCAATCTTGGGTTAGAATCTGGCATCCCATGTCCACCTGGCCACTGAAAGAATGAGCTAGTTAACAGCATGTGTCTAGGTCACTTGACAGTTGTACTGCTCACTATTCTAGCTGCCATATCTAGTTCTTTCCCTGAGCCTAATCACTTCCAGACTCTGAAAAGATCAAGCTGAGTGTCTGAACCTGCACGAAACTGCCAAGATCATGCCACTCTAGGAGGCCTCTCAGGAGCCAGCCAACCCTCCATATTCCAATAAATAAAAATGCTTCTATCAGAAACTAGGTGTGGTAATGCTGCCAATGTTTATGATGTGTGGAAAAGATGTAGATCTATATACATATATCTGTGATCAACTATGGATGAAGATATCTAGAAGGTTTGGAATATGGTCACCAAGGAAAACAATTAAAAAAAAAAAAGGTGACTGTTTTTCTTGGAGTAAAGTTATGAACCATCCATATATTTAGGTTAGATATAAACCATAGCTTCTAGATTGGAGGCAATATTAGACATTGGGAAAATTTACTAAGATAGACTATGTGCTTCTTTCTCTTGAAAAACAGAAGTTGGCCAGGTGTGGCCGCTCATGCTTGTAATCCCAGAACTTTGGGAGGCCAAGGTGGGTGGATCACCTGAGATCAGGTGTTTGAGACCAGCCAGGCGAAAATGGTGAGACCCCTTCTCTACAAAAAATAAAAAAAAAAATTAGCTGGGCTTGGTGGTGGGCATCTATAATCCCACCTACTCAGGAGGCTGAGGCAGGAGAATTGCTTGAACCTGGGAGGAGAGGTTGGAGTGAGCTGAGATCGTGCCACTGCACTCCAGCCTGGGCGACATAGCGAGACTCCCATCTCAAAACAAGAACAACAACAAAGAAGGCAGAGAACATTTACACTAAAAGCACATGTATCCCTTGCTATTTGGGAGGGTAAGAATTTTAACATTAAACATAAAATAACTGAAAAGATTTTAAAAACATATTTACTGTAGTCTATGTAAAGCTATTATTATTACTGTCATCATGATTATTATCATTATTATTTGAGATAAGGTCTCTTGCTCTATAACCCAGGGGGGAGTGCAGTGACGTGATCTTGGCTCACTGCAACCTCAACTTTCTGGGCTCAAGTGATCCTTCCCTCTCAGCCTCCCGAGCAGCTGGGACTATAGGTACATGCCACCACACCTAGCCAATTTTTAAATTTTTTTAGAGATGGGGTCTCACTGGTCACCTAGGTTGGTCTTGAACTCCCGGGCTCAAGCAATCCGCCCACCTTGGCCTCCTAAATTGTTGGGGTTACAAGCGTGAGCCACCGTGCTCAGCTTACAGCTATTATTTTAAATTAAAACTGTGGTCAATTTTTTTTTCTTTTTCCCCAAGATTTATCATTGAAAAAGTAGTCAAAAAGACACACATGATGACTTTTCTCTAAATGGAACAAAGCTGACTCAGAAAAGTATGCTAAGGTACCATAAATAATATAAAACTTGTGATCTAATTTTAAAAAGTGACATTTAAGTTATTGCAGAAAATACACTGAGATATATAAAATGATAATGGGCTTAGAGATGAAAATTATTCAGAGAATCCATATTATACTTAGATTTTTTTTTTCTTTTGGCCATCAATGATCTGCACACTAGGAGACTATGACATTATAGTGAACAGGTGAAAAGTTAGGGAAAATGAACTCTCAAGTTAAAAACTGGATGTTGTATTAGAGTGATACGCTCTGATACATATTTTAAATATTTGAGCCATACAGCAAAATGAGTGCATTAGCTTAAAACCAAGCAAACAAAATCTTTCTATACTTATTTTCACTTTGAATGACTAAATCTAATAGGGTGGGATAAAAATGCCAACAACTAGGAGTAGAAGAAAACACATAATTTCTACAGGATAACAGACGCTAAGCTGGGCACACAGGTGGTATTAATAAATCTTATCTGAGTAGATTACACTAACAAAGATGGCTGAAAATTGTATAAGCACATAACTAGTGAACTATCAGGTTGCCAAAAGCCAAGCCAAATAATTGTCATCTTTATCATCCCAAATTATGAGTAATTATTAGTTTTTAGAGTGGTAAATTTAATAAAATAAAGTAGAAATATGCTGAAATTCTGAGAAAAGTATAATATACAATATTGAAATTATTTGGACATAAACATTTTAATTATTATACAGATTTCTGTATTCTAAACAATTCCCTAAAAATTTTGCTTTGAAGTTGAAAGTATTAAAGTTTTCTTTTTATTCTGATTTTTTTTTGACAGGGTCTCACTCTGTTGTCTAGGCTGGAGTGCAGTGGCACAGTCACAGCTCACAGCAGCCTCAACCTCCTGATTCAAGTGATCCTCATGCTTCAGCCTCCTGAGTAGCAGGGACTACAAGAGTGTGGTACTACGCCCAGCTAATTTTTGTATTTTTGGTGCAGATGGTGTTTCATCATGTTGCCCAGGCTGATCTCAAAATTCTGGGCTCAAGTGATCCCTCAACCTCCCAAAATGCTAGAATTACAGGCGTGAGCCACCATGCTTAGCCTGAAGATTTTAAATGAATTCTCTTCACCTACACGTTTTCTCTTGTTATCAGTGCTAACCACCTCATCTTTATTCTACTCAGGTAATTTTTACACATGCAATTCCAAAAATAGATTTTCCTTCTATCTGCTCTCATCCTGGAATATGCATGTGGCAAAAACGGTTTTTCTTAAAAATAGATGTCATAGAGCTATATCCTAGACCCTCTTTTCTTTTCAGTTTTTCCCCAGCTCTAATTACTAGTGATTGAGTAACTTGATTTAGACCTGATATTTACAAAAATAGCACAAAAACACAGCATCAACCTAAGTCTTTTAGCCAAAAAGCCAAGACTTTATTAAAATGCACACTAGAATAAGAAAAACAAAGGACTAGATGTATACTGTAACAATCCCTAATTTCCTGAGAAGAGGGAAAAAAGGCTAAACTTGCACATTAGCATCTTTCTTACATAAGATACGTGCTCAGCTGTCACTGACTGGAAGAAATTAACTTGCATCATTATTTTTTCTTCAAATTACAGGAATATATATATTTTTAAAAAGCACATTATACTACTTGTATTTATGTAGTCTGAGAATCAGATTTCCTCTAACTAGCTATACTGAAAAATATTAAAATGATTCGTATCTTCAAGCAGGGAAAAACACATAGGTCAATTTTAACAGCACTTATCTATATTATCAAGGAATGTGAGTAGTAGAGTTTCAATATAAAAAAGGTACAATTCACCAAGAAGTGGATTTATTTGGAAACAATCTAAATGCTTGACGAACTATTTTCTGGAGATATTCATTACAAAAACAATAAAAATTAATCAGAAATGTTGAAAAAATGAAACTTTCAAAGTTTCTTACTGTAATTCATTACACTTTAGAAACATCAACACACTATTATAGAAAAACACAAATTAACTTCATAAAAATAAACTCTCTTCTAAGATTTAGAATCTTAAATTCACTATCTGAAAGGATAAAAATCTGTGTAGCTTTAAGGTAACAATTAAAAACGTACTCACCGGAAATTAAAGGTAATTCTGTAAGAAGAAAGAACATTCAGTTTGAATGTTAGGATTCTGGATTCACCCCAGTACACTGATAGGTGAAAATGAATAAAGAAGAAAAAGAAGAAAAGTGGAATAAAAATGTAGGTGGTATTGCAAACTAACAAAATGTGTATTAATTTAATTCAGAACAGGAATTGATCCTTGCTTTCTTAGGAAAAAATGATTTCATACCATGACTATTAAAATGATATGTACTATGACAGTGAAATACTTGCAAGGCATGGAATAAAATGGAAGTGGAAATCACCATTTTTTCTACAAGCCTTTACCTTTTCACAGGTTCTGTCTGTACTAGGGCAGCATCTAACATGGCTTTCATCCACAACTCCATTTCCTTTCCTGTATCAGTGCAGAAATAATAGGTCCGCATGTTTGGATGGGCTGCCTGATTGAAAATGACGCGATCATTTTAAATAAAAATATAGGATTCTGTAAAAGAAAAAGAAAAAAAGATAAGTGACTCCTGATATAGAACATTGCTATCAAATTTCAGAGAAAATAGACTTATCTTTTATATGAGATATGGAAATCAATCAAGAAAAAATATAACTATTAACTTGAAAAATATATATTAATTTTTTCCCCTAATTCTACCCTCTCTTTTAGTTGTGTGCACACTCTAAAATTAAAAAAAAAAAAAAAAGTGCATGGAAAGGAAAGGAGGTGAGAATGAAGTACTTAGTGGTGCCTCTTCCATCTCCACATTTCTAGCAATTTCCATTTACTGCAATTCACACCTATTTTTTTTTTTTGAGACAGAGTCTCACTCTGTTGCCCAGGCTGGAGTGCAGTGGAGCGATCTTGGCTCACTGCAACATCTGCCTCCCTGGTTCAAGCGATTCTCCTGCCTCAGCATTCCCGACTAGCTGGGATTACAGGCATGCGCCACCATGCCCAACTAATTTTTGTATTTTAGTAGAGATGGGGTTTTGCCATGTTGGCCAGGCTGGTCTCGAACTTCTGACCTCAAGTGATCTGCCTGCCTCAGCCTCCCAAAGGGCTGGGATTAGAGGTGTGAGCCACCACGCCCAGAATAAGAATATTTATTCTTGAATAAATATTTTTTATTCAAGAATATTCCCAGCAACCAGCAACAAAATTAATAGAAATGTACATGTTATGGCATTTCCCTCCTGCGTTAGCAATTTCTTTAGGCCTCAAAAGGCACTGCTGTATTTTATAGAATCCTTTATAGATATCTACACCCAAACACAAAAGATTTATAAATGATCCGAAATGGTGTTTTCTTTTTGAGCTGTTCCTTAATAAACTACTCAAATGTTCTATGTTAAGATAATTAAAACCACCTACAAAGTGTTACTGGACTCCCTGAGTGGGGTTTTGGAAAAATAAAGACCACTGCCCATATTTGTGATCAATGTAAGGAACACTGGGCTGGTGTCAAGATGATCCAGTTCTAGCCATGACTCAAGACACTAAGAATCCCCACCCATGCTCGCCATCAGTCAAATGGAAATATTTACTAGATGATGTCAAAATACCCAGTCTAGCTTTAAGTTCCATGCTTGTGTTCAATAATTGTCTATAAAGTTTCTACTTACCGTTCTGATAAGCATTTGCATCAATGTCAGCAAACTTAGGAGTAAAGCAGCTCATACATTCAGAGGAAACAATACCGCAGAAGAGAGAAAGTGAAACAGCAATTACTATTATTGTTACAGATAAAATTAAAACTGAACCAAATAATTGCAGAGAAAATATACTTAACATGCATGGTCACTTTTATTGCTATTTTAACATTGTAGTATTTTTTAAGAGTCTAAAAACGCAGAAAAAAGTCCTACAAATAGCATAAATTGATAAACATTTGCTAAATTGACAGGCAACAAAAAAATTTAAATTCATGGCCTAATAATAGTGCTAATATCATGCACCTCTACATGTGTGCTTCATAAAGTTATAATTTTAAATTTTCCAAGTGTTAACTTTTGTTATAACATCATAAAATATTTAATTATGTTTCTCTGGTTTATACTGTTGATAAAGTTTATTTTGATAAAGTTAATTTAAATATGAAGATACTCCCCTCTTACCCTTAGGTCTTCGCTCAAGTTACATTACCTTCTCATTGAGGCCGTCCATCACCCAACCCCTTAACCTCACCACTATACCTTTCCTGTTCTTTTTCTCCATAGCTCATGTAACAATTTTCTTTTTCTTTGAGCCAGAGTTTCGCTTTTGTTGCCCAGGCTGGAGTGCAATGGCAAGATCTCGGCTCACTGCAACCTCCGCCTCCCAGGTTCAAGCGATTTTCCTGCCTCAGCCTCCCAAGTAGCTGGGATTACAGGCATGTGCCACCATACCTGGCTAATTGTGTATTTTTAGTAGAGATGGGGTTTTTCCATGTTGGTCAAGCTGGTCTTGAACTCCTGACCTCAGGTGATCTGCCCGCCTCAGCTTCCCAAAGTGCTGGGATTACAGGCATGAGCCACCATGCCTGGCTATTTTTTTGGGGGGGGTGGGGGGAGGGAGGGAGGGAGTCTTGCTCTGTCGCCCAGGCTGGAGTGCAGTGGCATAATCTCGGCTTACTGCAACCTCCGCCTCCCAGGTTCAAGTGATTCTCCCACCTCAGCCTCCCCAGTAGTAAGGACTATAGGCAAGCGCCACAATGTCTGGTTAATTTTTGTATTTTTAGTAGAGACGAGGTTTCACCATGTTGGCCAGACTGGTCTCAAACTCCTGACCTCAGTTGATCCTGACCTGCCTCGGCCTCCCAAAGTGCTGGGATTACAGGCGCGAGCCACTGTGCCTGGCCTGCTCATGTAACATATTAATTAGCAAAAGTTGTAAATCAGCTGAAGTCCTTAGTATTCTTTAAAAGTGGTGGGAATTTAAAATTGAATCAATTTTATAATGGTACAAACATTTTCATTGTTAACCAGCAGCATTTCCCCCCTCTTTTCCCTTAAAATGAAATTTCTGCAAGAACCTTATAGTTCTTACTCTAAAAGAGACTGAAAAACTAGGTGACCTCTGAAATTTATTTTAGCCATAATCATAAAGCAAAGAATGCAGAAGGATTTTTGAAAACAAAAATCTCCAAAAATAGCATTGAAGACCTCTTACTTGAGAGTGATCCACAGACCAGTAATACCACAAAGATTGGGGGGTACTATTAATCAAGGAAGGGGATCTCAGGTCTGCTTGGATTTAATAACAGCAGATTTCACATCTCGACTTCAGTGTTCTCTGTAAAGGACCTGATGATCATGATGTACTTAGACCCAAGAACATCTTTGCAATTATTCTCTAAGTTTTTCAGTAAAGGTACATATATGTACCTTTATTAAAAAACACTGTTGTCTCTTATAGTACTCTTCCTCCAAATTTATTATTAATAATTATTAATACAGAGTCTCACTCTGTCACCTAGGCTGGAGTACAGTGGTACAATCTTGGCTCACTGCAACCTCTGCCTCCAGGGCTCAAGTGATCCTCCCACCTGAGCCTTTTGTGTAGCTGGGACTACAGGCACACACCACCACACCTGGCTAATTTTTGTAATTTTAGTAGAGTCGGGGTTTTACCATGTTGGCCAGGCTGGTCTTGAACTCCTGGGTTCAAGCTCTCTGTCCGACTCGGCCTCCTAAAGAGCTAGGATGACAGGCATGAGCCACTGTGCCCACCCTATTAATAATTTTTTTTTGAGACAGGGTCTTACTGTGTTGCCCAGGCTGGACTGCAGTGGCGTGATCATGTCTCATTACAGCCTTGACCTCCCAGGCCCAAGTGATCCTTTCACCTCGGCCTCCCAAGTAGCTGGGACTAGCCACAATGCCCGGCTAGTATGTTTGTTGTTTTGTTTTGTTTTGTTTTAGAGACAGGGTCTCACTATATTCCCCAGGCTCAACTCCTGGACTCAAGTGATCCTCCCATCTTGGTCTCCGAAAGTGCTGGAATTACCGCCACTGTGCCCAGACCCCAAATTTATTATTAAAAAATTCAAACATACAGTAACCTTGAAAAAATGTATAATAATCACCAGGACATCCATAATTATATTCATCAATTATTAGCATTCTGACATGTTCATTTTATCTAGAACCATCTCAAAGCACAGACATGAAGACACTTGACCCCTAAATATTTTAGCATGTGCTTCCTAATTAGAGGGACATTCTTCTATACAACCAGAAGACCATTAATTAATATACTTTAAATATAAAAATCATTATAAGATAGCTTTTTTGTAATAATCTATGGCTCAATATCCATTTTTAACCAACGCAAGTTTTGAACACAGAATTAAAAACTGTATTATTTCCTTACCTTAAAAGCATATTTGCGATTAATGTGATCTTCAGAGGTAAGCAAAGCTATTTGAAAACTAGGTAACAGTATGCTTCCCAGGATACCCTCTTCTTTCTCATCTAAGAGATAATTTAACATCTGATTAGAATTTTAAATGTTCTCATGAAGCAAAGTTTTTCAAGATCTATTTTTGCCAAATCAAAAGGTTCTTGTATATAAATGAACTATATTCATGTTTAGGCAGGCCTTTATAAGGTTTTAAATGAAAACATCAAATAGCACAATTAATTTATACTTTGGTATATATACTGCATTCTACAAAGCCCCTTTACATGTCATTCACTGAAAAATATACTGGCATGTAAGTAACGGCATTAATCCACCCACATCTCTGATAGGATTTAAATGCCCAACCATTCTATCCTCAGACAAATACATGGCTTTCTTGGTTACATCCTTCAGGCTTTGCTCAAAGGTCTCACCAATGAGGCTTTCCTTGACTACTGTATTTTAAAATGCTATTTATTTAACATTTTCTCTGTTCTCCTTTCGGAATGTTACCATTGCCTACTCTCAATACCTCTGCCATACTATATGTTTTAGCTGTTTATTTGCTTATTATCTTTTTCTCCATGCTAGAATGTAAGTTCTACAAAGACACTTAGAATGACAGTGGTAGTTGCTCAAAAACATTTGTTGAATAAATGAAGACACATGTGAATACACAGTTGAACTATGCTATATAAATTATATGCTTTTAAAAACATTTAACTTTGAAGGTTTGCTTTTACTAATCATTCTGATATACAATAGCGTGACTAAATTACAGGCCTACAAGGCAAGCACATAAAATATACCTAGGAAAATGATAAACATTAATCTTGACACAGTATAGATTCATATTATTAACTTGCTGCTTGGGGGCAGAGATGTTTATGAAACTTGAAATATGTACTTCATTGTTATAGACCTATAAGACAAGTTAATAAAGCGGTGTCATCAGGCTAATAAACTCACCAATGAGAAATCATAAAAGGGAAATAATTCTTTTTATTATGCTTGCTGTGTGTGATTTCTTTTTCTTTTTCCTAATTATCAAAAACTTAACAAGCAATTTTATTTATTTCACCCTCATTTTCAGAGTATCTGGTGAAACATCCAGAAGGGAAAAAGTTACATTAAAAGGAGGCTTTTTTCAATAGCTTTTCTCATAGCAATGGAACAAAATTTTGTTTTTACTATTCTGTGCTCATTCAGGTACGATTCACTAATGCGTAAAAGGATGAATGGAAGTACAGATTTAGTCCAAAAGGTTAAAAGGAGTTGGAAAGCAGTCATGAATTACAGAGAATGTGACAATTTAAAAGAATAAGTCAAACCCTAATTTTGAATCCAGTTTTATGTTTTATGTTTATATAAAGGGTATAGTCAGAAACAGCACATGAGGTCATCTTTATTAAAAAATCATTTTAACCAGATAATACATCCTTCTATGTCCCATAATAAAATAATCTTTCCTAAAGTTGCTTCAGAATAGACAGAGGCACTAAAGCACAGGGTGATTTCCCTAGATTACGTGAGGTTGTTTTCCTGCCTAACACTAACTAGCTGTGAAATCCTAGCCAAGTTATTGATGCTTAGTATCTGTTTTATCACCTATAAAATTGAGGGTAATAGGACTTACCTCAAAAGATTGTTATGAGGGTTAAATGAGTTAATACATGTAAAAAACTCAGCAGAGAGTGAAACATTAAATAAATATTGCCATTATTATATAAAATCAAAGACAGTGCGTGTA
This sequence comes from Pongo pygmaeus, assembly GCF_028885625.2. Lineage (NCBI taxonomy): Eukaryota > Metazoa > Chordata > Mammalia > Primates > Hominidae > Pongo > Pongo pygmaeus. The sequence goes on along the minus strand of NC_072383.2, from coordinate 19,763,022 downwards.
AAAAATCTTCATCTTCTATCAAATGACTATCCTGAGTTCTTCAGCTTCTTAAACTGCTTCTAATCATGACATTCTTCTGTTTAGTTCTATATCAAGCCTGACCGAAGCACTGTCCTAGTTTCTATTACCTAGAGAGACTCATAGACTGACAGAGTAAGTACTCAGTAATGTTTGTAGAATGAAAGAACTCTCCATGGGGTCAGCCGAGGCTTTTCTGAGACTGCATGGCAGCCCATTTTCTTTTATCTCTGCCATATCCTTCTTTCACTTTGCCACAGCTGATGGTTCCAAGAACAACATTCTCCAAAAAGCTTTCTACATGTTAATCTCCATCACAGAATTTGCTGCCTAGGGAACAAGACCTGGGACAAGAGCCGTAAGAATCTCAACATTTTACTGGATTCAAGTGACATTTGAGATTCCCCATTTCTACTTAGTTTTAAAGATATTTGGGAATATCTTTAGCAAATCAGTTATTTTCTCTGTTTTAATTTCCATTATCTGCAAAACACGGACTGATCTCCAAAAAATTCTGACAACACACTTTGTATGTCAGTAGACTAGATGCTTTAAGAGATGGAGAAGAAATGAATGGGGCCACTGCCCTCAGCGTTTAAGAGAAGAGGATATCTGAGTGGGGGCAAAAACTCGTGATTAAGAGAATAGAAACTAACGGTGTCAGCTCTGGAGTCAGAGTGCCTGAGTTCAAATCCTGACTGTGCCATTTGCAAATTGTGAGACCTGAGGTAAGCACTTTGTGTATCAGTTTCCCCTTGTGTGCAATGAACATAAGATTCCCCACATTATCAGGTAGCTGTGAGGGTTAGATGAAATAGATCATCTATATAACTTGCTCAGCACAGTACTCAACCAATAGTAAATATACAAAAAAAATATATAGGCTATTATGATCTCACTGAAATCTGATTATTTTAACTTAAAACCTAACATTTCTTATTGATAAAATAGTAAAAATGTATAATATCATATACTTCTTTCCAACAATCTGCAGAGCAGTCATCTGAAATGAGTTAAATGGTATTTTTCTTGTTTCTACAGTTTCTTCTTTTTTATATTCCTCGTGTTTGGGAAACTACTAAAATTAATAAATACATTGCATATAAAATGCAGGTGGTTAATAATAAGGAATCTCAGACTCAGCATGGCTTGTTTTTTTTTTTTTCCAACTTCTATTATAGGTTCAGGGGTACACATGTGGATTTGTTACAAAGGTAAATTGCGTGATGCTGAGGTCTGGAGTACAAATGAATCAGTCTCCCAGATAGCACAGTACCCAGCTGGTACTATGGTCAGCCCTCCCCTCTCTTGTGCTCCCCAGTGTCTACTGTTCTTATCTTTATATCCATCAGCATGGCTTCTGATTCACTTTTACATTTTTCAAATATGATCAAAAGCTTTCCTATTATAGTAAAAGTGATGAGTCCCACCTTTCCCTAAGCAACAACAATAGCAAATTACAAGGAATTCAGTGGTTTTTGTTGCAAATTAACATCAATAAATTCTTGGCTGGGCATGGTGGCTCACACCTGTAATCCCAGCACTTTGGGAGGCTGAGGTGGGTGGATCATTTAAGGTCAGGAGTTTGAGACCAGCCTGGACAACATGGTGAAACCCTGTCTCTACTAAAAATACACACAAAAAATTAGCTGAGTGTGGTGGCGCGCACCTGTAAACCCAGCTACTTGGGAGGCTGAGGGACAAGAATCACCTGAAACTGGGAGGCGGAGGTTGCAGTGAGCCAAGATTGCACCACTGCACTCCAGCCTGGGCAACAGAGCAAGACTCTGTCTCAAAAACAAAACAAAACAAAACAAAAAAACCCCCAACAAATTTTTGTATTAGAAATTTAAAATATTAGAAATAATAAACATTTCTTGTTATAAGCAGTCCATAAATATACTGAAAAAGAGATGAAAAGAGAAATTATAAGCTTAAGGATAATGCCTGAAATACAACTCCTAACTTTCTGAAAGAGTAAGAAAACCCCTAAGGAAAATTGTAGAGTAAGCTTAGCATTTAACTAAAGACAATACCACAATTGCAGGCTAAGGAACATCTCTATGACAAAATGCAGTTTTATAGGGTTGGTTAATTCTGACTCAGCAGTAATTCTCAACTACAGTTTGCAGATGGAAACAATTCTAGTAATTCCAAATTTTGAAGGTTAACGTATTATAATGCTTCAATACACAACTATAAATTTTGCTACTGGTCTTAGGGCAGTCAAAAAATGTAAAAACTGCTAATCAGTTCTAAAACTCTATTATATCTCATAAGTTATACTTCTCGAGAAAAGTCATAAATTATTAATTATGGGTTGACAATCTAATTCTTTCATGATGGTTTACAACCAAAGTTTAAAGTAGAGAAGAAAGAGAGATTATCCAGATTCATGATTTTATACTATAGCTGAGGCAGATTTTTCTGGAGAGTGCCCCCTAGGTATGCCTTTCATTGGCAGGTAACAACTTTGTAGTATCTTGTAGTATCTAAGAGATCCATGTGGCATATGAAACATCTCTGGATTTTTATTTAAAACTGAATTAATAATTTACTAACCAGAGAAAGGCTATCAGTGTTTGGTCAAAAAAAAAGTTCAAAATGAAATTTGTATTTCACTTTTTTCATTTGCCATTACATGATAGTAGTCCCTAATATTCTAATATCATTTGCTGGGGAGCAGAATTGGGTGCTTGAAGGACCCATAAGCTAGATCTGACAAAACTGACATGTGAAAAGAACCTCCTCAAACTAAGGATTGTATCTATTAAGCACCGAATTAAAGAGTAGCATTATAGAGCAAAGATTAGGGAAGCTGAACCAAAACTCAGACCAAACACGGTCTGAGGCACCATATTTACTCTACCATGACCCCAAGACTAAGAATGATATGTCAAAGAAGAAAAAATCTGTTTGATACTATTTGCTGATAATAAAATAGCACACAGAGTTACAGTACTTATTTTTTTTTAAAGTATCTGATACTTATATTACATATCAATTACAAAATAATACACTAAGATAGTAGGGTAAACTTACCTCTATAATAAAAGAGGCAAAGGTCAGAAAGCACAAACCAGCGTTTCTTCCACAATTTCATGCCAGTACTGTCCTAGATTAAATCAGCATATTTAAGGATTATTTTTCAAACAATAAAAACTCACATGTGCATTTATTTATTTATTTATTTATTTTTATTTTTTTGAGATGGAGTTTCGCTCTTGTTGCCCAGGCTGGAGTGCAATGGCGCAATCTCAGCTCACTGCAACCTCTGCCTCCCGGGTTCAAGCGATTCTCCTGTCTCAGCCTCCAGAGTAGCTGGGGTTACATGCGTCTGCCACCATGACAGGTTAATTTTTTTTGTATTTTTAGTAGAGACAGGGTTTTACCATGTTGGTCAGGCTGGTCTCTAACTCCTGACTGGGGTGATCCACCTGCCTTGGCCTCCCAAAGTGCTGGGATTACAGGCTTGAGCCACTGTTCCTGGCCTTGTGCATTTATTTAAACTTTTAAAACAAGGTATGTTTGATACATGTGTAATATAACCTAACTAAAAGGCCAATTAAAAATTTGGAGGTAGTTTTCTAGGGCCTTAAGATATTCCCAACTAGACTGGTCTCCGAAAATACCATCATGCAAAAGGAATATATTAAGGCAATTTGATTTGGCTTCGTATTTGTAAGCAATATGGAATTCACTCTTCTCAACACAAACATCTGCTAGGATGAGAATAATGTAACCATGCAGCAGTGCATGCATTCTGGTAAACCAGATTTAATAAATATGTTAATCTTCAACAAGAAGAAAAATATGTGGATTGAAATTATTCCAAAGGTAATGTGATTTAAAATGACTGTGAATAAAGAAACCTTAATATACAAATATGTTTCATAAACATTTTTCTTCTTACCTCTATAGTTTGCTTATCATGCAAAAAAGAGACTATTTGGCAGCTATTTCTAAGTAATTTAGTTCATTAAAATATCAGGCTCAAACAAAATCAGAATTTTAATAAAAATTACTTTCCCATATGCAATGTAGCAAACTTGGAAGCAAAAATTAAACAGATACCAAAAAAAAAAAAAAAAGAAAAAAGAGGCCAGTTTGGATGTGCATTGATTATTTCTAAATTTATTTCTAGCTGTGAGTAATGACTTTAGAATTATAGAAATTAACATGGGTAAAATCTTTCAAAATAAAAGATTTGGCCTTAAAATTGACAGCTATACCAAAAAAGAGACCAAAAAAAAAAAAAAGAGAAAAAATTAAATGGCAAATGATATCTTCAATTTTTTTTTTTTCCCCGAGACAATCTCACACTGTCACCCAGGATGGTGTGTAGTGCTACAATCTCAGCTCACTGCAACCTCTGCTTCCTGGGTTCAAGTGATTCTCGTGCCTCAGCCTCCCGAGTAGCTAGGATTACAGTCATGCACCACCACAGGTGGCTAATTTTTGTATTTTTGGTAGAGACAGGGTTTCTCCACGTTGGCCAGGCTGGTCTTGAACTCCTGTCCTAAGGTGATCCACCCACCTTGGCCTCCCAAAGTGTTGGAATAACAGATGTGAGCCACCACACCCAGCCATCTTTAATTACTTAATTATATTCTTTCTTTAGTACGGATAAGGGACACTGTAAACAAATATGTGTCACACACATATTACAAAATAAACACTTTTTTTTTTGGAGACAGGGTCTTGCTCTGTCACCCAGGCTGGAGTGCAGTGGCATGATCATACCTCACTGCAAGCTCAAATCCTGGGCTCAAGCAATCCTCCCACCTCAGCCTCTGGAGTAGCTGGGACTACAGGTGCATAGCACCAGGTTAATCTTTTTTAAGTAGAGATGAGGTCTCACTATGTTGCCCAAGCTGGTCTTGAACTCCTGGGCTCAAGTGATTCTCCTGCCTCGGCCTCCCAAAGTGCTGGGATTACAGGCGTGAACCACTGTACTCGGCCCAAAATAAACACTTGTTAGAGAAGCTACTTGGTAATACTTTTGCAGTGCTAAATTAACCAAGAGATCAAGAAATAAGAACAAGAGCTATTTTAAATAAGGAATGCCATTAGGCTATTAGGCTCAGTTTTGCACTGAAATAGCTGATCATAATTTGGACTTATTAGAAAGACTAGCTGGAAAATACGGAGAAAATTTTCTATTAGAAACTGGGCTGGGTGTGGTGGCTCACGCCTGTAATCCCAGCACTTTGAGACGCCAAGGTGGGTGGATCATTTGAGGAAAGGAATTCAAGGCCAGCCTGGCCAAGGTGGTGAAAACCCGTCTCTACTAAAAATACAAAAATTAGCTGGGCAGTAGTGGCACATGCCTGTAATCCTAGCTACTTGTGAAGCTGAGGCAGGAGAATTGCTTGAGCCTGGGAGGCGGAGGTTGCGGTGAGCTGAGATCACACTGCTGCCCTCCAGTCTCGGCAGGTGACAGAGTGAGATCCTGTCTCACAAAAAAAAAAAAAAAAAAAAAAGAAACTAAATGTGCAAAAACCTTTTAGCCTGGAAAGCCTAAATATCAGGTGGTTAAAATATAGTCAATGATCTTTCAATAAAAATTATGACTCTTAATAAATATCATTCGGTCACCTGAAAGCAATTAGCAATATTTAACAGAATAAACTGACACCAATGAACTAATATTTAACTTGCTTTGTATCATCTGTACGTATGTAGAATCAGAGAGAAAGAAAAAAGCCTTGAAGATTGAGGATGTCACCTCAGTTATCTACCAGTCACTTATCTGAAACCTAGCTGCAAACTGGGAAGTAAATAGCCTCTATGTAATCGAAATGATGTCAAAATCCAAGGAAGTAATGTACATACATCTTTACTAATTCCAAAACTAATAAAGTTCCAAAAGAACTGAGATAGCAAGTTCCCCAGTCAGTGCAACAATATAAACCCCAACTTATCAGGACGCCTGAGAGTAAACCCTGTACGAGCAAATTAAAAAGAAAAGAAAAAAAAAAAAGCCATAAAACATAAGAGGAAGAAAGAATAATCTCATATTATAGAATCAAAAATATGAAAAAACTCAGAAAAATCTGAAATTATTGTAAAATTTCTGTATAAAGGGGGGAAATATACAACTGTATATTTCTCTAACAATTTTTATATCAATAGAAAAATACCCTTGTATTAATATTTAGTTATTTCAATTTTGACATTTTAAAAATATTTCTGTCAGGATACTTTTACCATGCCATTTCTAACATTTTCATACAGCATATATTTAATTTTAAATCTAGAAATACCCATAACAAACACACAATCTCTGTTGTAAGTAATGTCCACTCCTTTTTCTGTCTTCACTGTTCCCTTGATATTCTTCAGGGGTAACAAGCAGTCAAATAACCTGCATGGCTTCTCCATAGTTACTTCTTAATTTTATGATTTTATAGAATTGTCTTAGGTACATTCAGTTTAAAAGGTTCCTTCTAATTCTGTCTTTTGTTTCATATCAAATAGAAAAAAAAAAATACCTGTTTATAAAGCCAACCTCGTCTGACAACCGGTGCATTAGGATTCCTTTTAATTGAATTTGACCTCTTTCCAAAATTATGAACTTTTTTTGAAGCTCGTGAAGTCTAAATAGAAAAAGAGCATGACAGATAATGTGGTATTAATGCCTAGAGATTTGAGCTTATTTTCCTCTTAAAATTTAATCTCTTTTCAGATTTTCCCAAGACTTGCAGGACTTAAATCTTTTCAGAAAAATTATTAAAATTCTGCTTTTGCTGGGTTAGTTTTTTGAAGTGTAAGAATTCCGCACCAAAAATTTTTCCCCCAGGATATCACAAGTTTTACAATCTTTCCTTTAAAATCTGGATAGGATATACAATTTTTAGAAACACAGAGTATGTGGCAGTATTTTGTCCTACCTGCTATATAAAATGAACAGATCTTGAGTAAAAACTGTTAACAAATCTTTAAGAATAAACCAAATGACAGAACTTTTCCCTTTATATCTGCATTTAATAGTGCACGTTCAATTAAAGAAAGTTAATAGCACTCAGTCTGAGGAGAAATATACAGATATTAAATATAAACAAATATATCACATCAAGTCAAAACAAGACGGGAAGGATCTGCTTAATGTGATGTACTGTTTTCTTTTTTATGGACAACTCTGAACTTAAACTAGACAGATGGGGTTTACTGGATTCTTCAAAATACACATAAGGATATACAGTCTTTAAAAATACTGCTATGGTTACCATGAAGATTTATTTTGGCAGGAATCATAGTGGTGACCAACAAACATGAAAACAATGAAGCTATAAAGTAACATAAAATTATCTCTTACTTTTCTACTTGTTCAGAATCTTTGGAAATCTAGCCTACTTCATTAGAATTTTGTTTTGGGAAGCTTTCATTAGTATATAAGAAAATTTTAAGGCCCAATATCAACAAAATTTTTCCTAAAGCATGTTTTCTTGATAGATTTTCGTTTACTTTCAAACAGGTAATGCTTAAAAACAGTATAAAACTCAAACGACACAAAAAGATACATAAAGATCAACCTACTCACTCTTGGGCTCCAGCACCCAGCTAGCCCCACTTGCAACTGTGTGGCAACCAATATCACTGTATGTGTGTGTCTATCTATCTAAAATAATTGTTCTCATGATTAATGAGTATTTTTCTGAAATGACTGCATATTTTAATATCCACTCTTCTGTTCCATTATTTCTTGGAGCTCACTATATAAACCGAATGCCTATTTACCCATACTGTTGTTAGTGTGCTGTGTTATGAAACTTTCTGACCTTTGGAAATCTGTAGGTGAAAATGGTGTCTTTTTCCGGTTTTAATTAGTATTTTTCATATTACGGATGAGGCTGAGCATCTTTTTTCATATATTTAAGAGTAAATTCCATTTTCTTTCTTGAAAACTGATTTCATATAATTTTTCCATTTCCAAACTGGCTCATAAGCCCTTTTCTTATTGATTCACAGCACTTCTTTAATTATAAGGAAATTATTCTTTAATTGTTATATGAATTACAGATACTCTGCATGGATAATAATTACGTGTGGTTGAATTTCTCATTATTTTATATTGCTACTTCTGAGTTTTATGTCATATTTAGAAAGCCTATCTGCATTCTGAGCTTTTCTTGTTTTTTTTTTTTTTCTCAAATCTTCCATTGCTTTTTTCTTAGTTTTGTTTTTCACATTTCAACAACTGATCCATCTAGAAAATTTTTGGTGTAAAGTGTGAGGAACAGATTCAACTTTCTTTCAAGACAATGACCTAGTGGCTCTCAATCCATTCATCAATTTCTCCAGATTTTAATTAAAATATACTCATAAAGCATTATGCTCAGTTAGCCTGTTGGATTTATGTTACTTAACAATCAGAAATTATTTATATTATTTGAAAATTTATATTCATTTATAATCTCCTAACAAAATTTTATTTCAAAAACCTTAACTGGCATCTAAAATACTATTATTATAATTATCTATTTCCTTACAATAAACATAATTTACTATTACAATGGTTTTGCTGAAAAATGTTTTCTCAATCTAAGCATTCTTATAGTCAGATAATTTGATTTCTAGGCTATTACATGAATAATCACCTTTAAAACTTAAGTGTGTCCATTCTCTCTCACAAATATCAATATATTTCTAAAATTATTCCAAATTTAAAAATTTAAGTCACTGAATTACAATCTTATTACTTTGTATTTCAGGCTGTTGCTTCTTATATCAATTACCTCCAAATTCATGTAATAATAAAAATGTAATTATTATTCTATACTTTTAAGTCCATTATGGTTAACGGTATAGATACTGTTTACTCCTTATCAATAATTAATATAAAGCAAAATAACTTACTCTGCCTACAGGGCTCATTGGATGCACTGCATAATCTGAAGTCACGTTATAGTTAGAAGCTTCATTTATCATACTTATTGGTCGTTCCTTCTTTTCTTCAGATGTCATGGTTGCAACAGTCCTGAAAATATATGTCAAAATGCTAGAACTTGCTGTGTATGTAACCCACTTTATAATTACACTTCTCTACAGTTAACAATGCGAGTGTCCTACTTTTTCACAGTACTTGGATCCTAGTTACTCTAGAGTCAGGCCTTAATACTTACAACAACTTTAAATACAGCTAACACTTTTTCTAAGCCAAAAATACATTATTATCATGTTTATTTATTATTATTTTTTAAGACAAGAGTCTCACTCTGTTGCTCAGGCTACAGTGCAGTGGCGCAATCTTGGTTCACTGCAGAATCTGCCTCCCAGGTTCAAGTGATTTTCCTGCCTCAGACTCCTCAGTAGCTGGGACTACCGGCACGCGCCACCATGCCCGGCTAATTTTTCTATTTTTTTAGTACAGTTAGGGTTTCACCATGTTGGCCAGGCTGGTCTTGAATGCCTGACCTCAAGTGATTCGCCCACCTTGGCCTCCCAAAGTGCTAGGATTACAGGCGTGAGCCACCGCGCCCGGCCTATCATGTTTATTTATAATAGGCATTATTGCAGATATTCTACTTGGTCATCCAACTGAAAAATTAAAAACGATTATAAGATTATTCTAATTTTAAAACAATAACAATTTCAGTAACTAACTCTGTGAATAGCTTTATAGTATAATACATGCTTTGATGCTTATAAAACTCTTGTGAAATAGTAATTACCACTATCTGATTTAAGGATGAGAAAACTGAGTTCAAATTAGTTTAATAATCTAACCATTTACACGGTTTCTCTAAGCTTGCATCCCGGGTTCCTGAGCTTACTGCGTTTGAAGTACTATAAAAACAGCTTCTGAAATTACATTCTTCATGAAAAAAATGTTTAAGTCAGGTTTCTATATGACACATTGTGAACAGCTGGCATTCTGTTATTATACTTGACTACAAATGTCCAGATAAGAAAGCTGTTAAATTGAAATATAAATAACAGCAATTTCAAGGCTAACCCAATTTTGAATACAGGCATTCCATGAAACTCTTTACTTACTGTTCATTCACTACAAAAATACAATTGTCCTGTGATGGTTGTCCTGTGACTGGATGTTTGCAGGTCACTTTCCTTTCATTATGGCTGAAAAAAGAAGAAAAGAAAAACAGAACATGTAGGTATTTAAAATGCCCATTTATTTATTGTAACATTAAAGTTAGTCTACAAAGGAAATGAAATTCAAACTCCCAGCCTTTTCTTGTTTTTGTTTTTGAGGCGGAGTTTTATTCTTGTCGCTCAGGTTGGAGTGCAATGGCACGATCTCAGCTCACTACAACCTCCGCCTTCTGGGTTCAAGCAATTCTCCTGCCTCAGCCTCCCGAGTGGCTCGGATTATAGGCACCCACCATCACGCCCAGCTAATTTTTTGTATTTTTAGTAGAGACGGGGTTTCACTATGTTGGTCAGGTTGATCTTGAACTCCTGACCTCAGTTGATCCACCCGCCTCGGCCTCCCAAAGTGCTGGGATTACAGGCGTGAGACACGGTGCCTGGCCACCAGCCTTTTGAGATTCCTGACTATATCTTCCCTACTATCTATTGGGAGTGTATATGTGTGCAAATGTTACTTATATTTTTACAAAAAAGTTAAATGCATCCCTTCTCACTCTGGCCTCAATCCTTTTTCATTATTTTATAAACAAAGGTAAGTTGTAGGCCAAGTGCCGTGGCTCACGCCTATAATCCCAGCACTTTGGAGTGCCAAGGAAGGTGGATCACTTGAGGTCAGGCGTTCAAGACCAGCCTGACCAACATGGTGAAACCCCATCTCTATTAAAACTACAAAAATTAGCCAGGTTTTGTGGCGTGTGCCTGTAATCCCAGCTACTCGGGAGGCTGAGGCAGGAGAATTGCTCGAACCTGGGTGATGGAGGTTGCAGTGAGCTGAGATTGTGCCGTTGCACTCCAATCTGGGTAACAGAGTAAGACTCTGTCTTCCAAAAAAAAAAAGGTAAGTTGATTTGGCTGTTTGGCTCTTTACCCTGCATTGTAAAATACAATGATTACTGTATTTTATACTTCATAGGTGGGTTATGAAAAGTTAAGTATGAGTGTCTACCTACCTCCACCGTTTTATGGTCCAACATGGGTGCATTACAGAGTACTAATGCCAAATTCATAAATGGAAAGAAAACCTAACAGTACTACTATATGGGCACCAGTACCTTAAAAAAATAGAAGGTTCTGAAACAGGAATAATTTACAGTGTTTCTGTTTTACAAAATAACCTTTATATAGATAATGTAATGAGATTAATTTTTTGACACTTGAGGAAGGTATGTTGCAGAAAAAAAATGAAATCTGAAGGAGAAGCAAAAATCTCAAGTAAATGAAATGTGGAAACAACAACAAAAACAAAGAAAAATCTGTTATGTCTACTGAAAAAAATTGCTTTGAATTGTTATGACTATTTTTGGAGAAAAAGATGTTTGCCTAATAAATAGTATTCTTTCTTGGTTGAGTGATAAGATTAAGGTCTTCAACTGTCTTTCTGAATGAAAGAAGGAAAAAAACCCTATTTATTTAAGCCAAAAATACTAGATGCTCAAAATAACATGCAATATATATTGATATATTAAATAGTCTATAATAATTTTTATCAGGTCATATACAATAATCTGTTAACAGAGACCTATCATTGACATGCCTGACATTAGAAAATTTACCTTGTAAGGTCTGTATTGAATATTAGTTTTCTTTTGTTAATCTTAAAATATTAGTACACGTGCTCTGTATGGTGATAAGTCTATAACCACAACTGCAAACTTCCAGGTAAATTTCATATGCTTAAATTCTTTTTCCAAATCCTAGTTTTCATATTTTTTTGGGTAACTCAATACCCTGAAACTTTATCCATTAAATAAAATGGAAACGGTATTAATATAAAGATATAAAGTTTTTGAAAAGTTCCATATGGACTATTGTAAGAGTAGAATGATTAATGAAACACAGTGTTTCTATTAGTCCTTAGATCAAGTGGTCTAAGAAGCACACAGAGGCATCTGTTAATATTTAGAACCATGTTAATAGATACAGCACTTGGCACCCTGGGAGGCGGCTGGCTCACTGTTAGGTCCTGACCATTGTCCTTGGCACAACAGAGGAGTGACTGCTCAGGACCCACAGGAAGGGCAGGGAAGGGAAGACAATGATTCTAGCCTTTTCTCAATTCTACCAAAGCCTGTCTCCTGTATTATTACAGATTCTGTGTTTTCATCTTAGATCTGCCATTCTTTTCTGCATTTCACAAGTTTTTTTTTTTTTGATGGGCCTCAAAATTCAGATCAAGAGAATCATCAGTTCTGCTATAACGCTTGCTGGAACTGTTTCAACATGATTTGTATGTTAAAGGAACAATCTGAGCGTAACACAACTTGGCACTTGCTTATGCATGATTTTATCTGTGAGAGACTCTAGATGGATGCAAAAAACTGGACCCAAGAAAACCCAGCCACATAGGAATACACAACATGTATATCTGCACACACCTCAAACATGTACCAGCTACTTCAGTTCACTGCCTGTTTTATGAAACACACCTATCCGCATCTGGTGATACAACTTTTTTTCTTTTCTTTTTTTTTTTTTTGAGACAGAGTTTTGCTCTGTTGCCCAGGCTACAGTGAAATGGCGCAATCCCAGAGCACTGCAACCTCCGCCTCCTGGGTTCAAATGATCCTCCTGCCTCAGCCTCCCAAGGTAGCTGGGATTATGAGCGTGTGTCACCATGCCTGGCTAATGTTTTCCATTTTTAGTAGAGATGGGGGTTTTGCCATGTTGGCCAGGCTGGTCTTGAACTCCTGGCCTCAAGTGATCCATCAGCCTTGGCTTCCCAAAGTGCTGGGATTACAGGTGTGAGCCACCGCGCCAGGCCTACAGCTTTCAATGCAATTTCAGATAACCTTCCTCCCAACACTTCCCAATAATTCACATGCTGAAACCCTTTCAGCACCCAGTTACTTTCACAAGCAAACTGTGGGTCTTTTTCAAGGCCAAATGTCATATTTATTATGCTACCATTTTTATTCGGTTCCTATCTTTATTCCTATGTGTCACTAATGAAGTTTTTGAGTGGTGTGCTCCTAAATCCATTTTCCCCCCAAGCCCTGTGTCTTTTGTTTCCAGATTGTGCATGATGAGGTGATTTTTAGGGACACACATGCTATATTTTTGCAAAACATATTGCACTACTAAATTACAAACTAACATATCACTATCCTATTAAAAATGCATTAGAATTTTAACAGACACTGAAACAAGGTGTCACTTAAAAAATTCTTGCCAGATATTTTATGCTTAATAAAAACTGAAAATAAAAAAAGTATTTAAAAAAATTGTATTTCTAGAAGAATCCTTATAAAAAGGATAAAATTCACGTCTTTATTTTTTTTTTATTTTATTATCTTTATTTTTTGAGATGGAGTTTCACTCTTGTTGCCCAGGCTGGAGTGCAATAGCACGATCTCAGCTCACTCCAAGTTCCGCCTCCCAGGTTCAAGCGATTCTCCTGCCTCAGCCTCCCAAGTATTTGAGACTACAGGCATGCACCACCACGCCTGGCCAATTTTGTAGTTTTAGTAGAGAGGGGTTTCACCATGTTGGTCAGGCTGGTCTCAAACTCCTGTCCTCAGGTGATCCACCCGCCTTGGCCTCCCAAAGTGCTGGGATTACAGGTATGAGGCTCTGCGCCCGGCCAAATTCAGGTCTTGATATAAGACATACCTATGGTCACAGAACAAACTAATTCCCACCTTGTCTCTGTAGTCACTGTGGCCTAGTAGGAAGTCCAAACTTTTCTAAATACAATGCCAGTGTTTACCTACTCTTACTTCCAGACTTTTAATGTATAGGTCTAGACAAGTGGTTCTCAATTGGGTGATTCTGCCTCCAGGTGAGCATTTGGCAATCCCCGGTAACATTTTGAATGTCGTAACTGGGGAAATGTTACTGGTGTCTAGTGGGTAGAGGCCAGGGTGCTGCTAAACATTTTATAATGCAGAGCAGAGCCCTCCATGACCAAATAAACCTCCAGAAACGTCAGCAGTGCTGAGAGTGGGAAGCCCTACACTAGGCTATCATAACCCTTAAAATAACTGACTCTACTGAATAAGAAAAGCAGTATTTACTATTCGTGTTCCTGTATTTCTCTAAACACAACAGAGGTAGCAGAAAACAATGGCAGTTGAGAGCACAGTTTCTGAAATCAGACTACATAGATTTGAATCCCAGCTCCTCCACTTAATAGCTAGGTGATCTCTGGCAACTTTACCTCTCTCTGTCTCAACTGAATAAAGGCAGCTATGTCACAGGTTATTCCTTCATTTAGTCAACATATACATGTATATACACACAAATATTTTCATAAATATAAGATCTATATAGACATATATTTATATACAGTAGTCCTCCCTTATCTGTGGTTTTGCTTTCTATGGTTTCAGTTACCCTCAGTCAATTGCCATCCAAAAATATTAAATAGAAAATCCCAGAGATAAACAATTCATAAATTTTAAATTGTGAGTTGTTCTGAGTAGTGTGATGAAATCTCTCTCCATCCTGCTCTATCCCATCTATGATGTGAATCATCCCTTTGTCCAGTGTCTCTAAACTGTCGATGCTACCTGCCCTGTTAGTTACTTAGTAGTTGGCTTGGTTCTCAGATTAACTGTTGAGGTATTGCAGTTTTTGTGTTCAAACAACCTTTACTTTACTTAATAATGACACCACCCCACCCCCCAAAGTACAAGACTAGTGATGCTGGTGTGCTGTTACACTTTTATTAGTTATTGTAGTTAAACTTTTACTGTGCCTAATTTTTTAAAAAACAAGAGATGGGGTCTTGCTGGGTTGCCCAGTCTGGCCTCAAACTCCCGGGCTCAAGTGATCTTCCTACTTTGGTTTCCCAAACTGCTGGGATTACAGGTATGTGTCAGCATGCCTGTCCCATTGTGCCTAATTTATAAATTAAAATGTATCATAAAGCAGTGAGAAAAACATAAAAAATCCTTGCCCTCATGGAACTTACTTTATAATGGAGCTGTAGAAAATAATAAGCACTTGATAAATGTTATTTACAATTATTATGAACTGCAGGACGTTCAGTATATGTCATCATTATATTAGTATTTGGTCAATTATTTAAATTAAAAGTTTAACTTCATGCCTACCCATACAGTCACGTGTCACTTAACTATGGTAATACATTTTGTTTGTCTGTTTCATCATACTCAACTCCAACTATGATGATACATTCTAAAATATATTAGGTGATTTTAGTTGTGTGAATATCATAAAGTATACATACACAAAGCTAGTTGGTACTGCCTACTATAAAAATAGAAAATATATTTATATATAAACCTAGGCTATATAGTATAGCTTATTGCTCCTAGGATAAAAACAGGTATGGCATGTTACTGTATTGAATACTATAGGCCATTGCAGTATAATGTTAAGTATTTGTGTATCTAAATATATCTAAACATAGAAAAGGTACATTAAAAAGTATGGTATTATGCCTGTAATCCCAGCACTTTGGGAGGCCAAGGAGGGTGGATCACTTGAGGCCGGGAGTTCGAGACCAGCCTGGACAACATGGCGAAACCCTGTCTCAACTAAAAATACAGAAATTAGCCAGGTATGGTGGCGCACGCCTGTAATCCCAGCTACTCTGGTGGCTGCAGCATGACAACTGCTTGACCCCAAGAGGCAGAGGCTGCAGTGAGCTGAGATAGCGCCAATGCACTCAAGTCTGGGCAAAAAAGTATGGTATTAAAGATTAAACACTCTATCCCTCAGGCCATAATGCAGTGATGTGAACACAACTCTCTGCAGCCTCAACCTCCCAAGTTCACGCTGTCCTCTTACCTCAGCCTCTCAAGTAACTGGGACTAAAGGTGCACACCACCACACCTACCTAATTTTTAAAATAGCTACTTGGGAGGCTGAAGCAGGAGGAAATGTTTGAGCCCAGGAGTTCGAGTTAAAAGGAAGGTGTTTTTTTTTTTTTTTTTTTTTGACAGTCTCACTCTTGTTCCCCAGGCAGGAGTGCAATGGCGTAATCTCGGCTCACTGCAACCTCCCCCTCCCGGGTTCAAGCTATTCTCCTGCCTCAGCCTCCCGAGTAGCTGGGATTACAGGCGCCTGCCACCACACCCGGCTAATTTTTGTATTTTTAGTAGAGACGGGGTTTCACCATGTTGGCCAGGCTGCTCTCGAACTCCTGACCTCAGGTGACCTGCCCTCTAAGTTTCCCAAAATCTCCCTGGCCATCTTTCTCAAGAATCTCACTACTCAGAGATAGGAGATTCCATGTCTAATTCAACCAACGGCAAAATAAGTGGGACTACTATGGTGAGCGAGCTAACGCCAGTCAAAATTCACAACTTTGTGGCCGACCTAGAGGAAACTGAATAAAATGCAGTTATATTATAATAGCAAGGAAAAAGGGGAAGGAAGAGGCTATTAGCTAGGAAATATTCTGTTTTCTTAGACAAAGCAACTTACATATGGTCCAAAGAAAATATCTGCGCTAGCATATTCAAAAGTAGATTTCTCTTGTTTTATACGGTAAAAGAAGAAAATGGTTTTACTAGTTTCTTGCTTTGGGAAGGTAAAATGGTAATTCAACCTGAACTTCAGACCTTTAGAGATTTTGTTTCTACCTTCAGAAAAATGTTTTAATGTTTTGGCTACACAATGACTACCTTTCATAATGCAATTCTTCCTTGTGGGAGCATGTGTTTTTGGTGGGGTTTTTTTTTTTTTTTTTTAAATCTCTATTTCATGGGCAACTTCAGTGACAAAGCAGTTAAAATCCACTCTGCTTTTTAATCCAAAATCCACTCTGCTTTTTTAAAAGAATATTGAAATTGCTATTAACATATTGCCAATAACAGCCAATACTATTCTTCTGAGTGATACATTACAGTCAGGCAAAGCAAGCTTTATTATGCAGTGTTTCATATATGTAACCATGGTAATATCGTTGAAAATGTATCTACTGTGCAAAACGAGTAATACATATTTTAGAATCCCACAGAAGAGATTTCAGTTGTTTCTTACTAAACTCAGATGTGAACCCATTTATATGATTTGCTCTGAATCATGTATTTCCCTTAAGGGAAAAAGAGAAAGATTTAATTTAGTTTAAGAAAAATAGAATAGCATAGTGGTTTGGCAGCTGCCATTTGGCAATTCTTCTGCCACTCCTGGCAACAAAAGCCAGTATCATGACTTGGACTTTTATAAAGGCCCAACCCACAAAAGCTGCCACATATCCACAATAATGTTAGACTGGAGTGGGGCAGAAGAGGTGTGGAAACTATGGAAGCTATTGTATTTCTCTATGAAGAAAACTATGCAGCAAAAAGCTCAGATGTGTGCTTTTAACTTGTGTTTTCAGTATCCTTCTAGTGAAACCAAAAAGAGTACTATAATTTTTAACTATAATTTACTAGATTCTCAAGTTGGCCTTAGTTTCATTACTCTATAAAAAACAATTACACTCTCTAGCTTGCCTTAAAATTGAAGAGCTCTCATCAACAGAAATCACACAGTGTCTTGTAATTTTGCAACTCAAACAATCAAATCTTAATTAGGTTTAAAATACATGTTTGTAGCAGCCATTTAGTTATTAAATCAATTCAGCCTATGCTAGTCAAGTGATTTAAAAATTATTATTAAATATAAAATTTCTTAATGTTTTACATAGATAACTTTTAATTTGCTTTCATTGTAATAAAAAGGAGAAAAATATCCTGTTGAAATCTGGCTGCCACAAAGACTGTTTCTGCAATTTATTTTTAAACTGAAAATACGCTGGCATAGAAAATTGTGCCTACAATTAAAGGCAATGTTTTAAGAACAAAAGAAAAATATTAAAAGTGCTTTGCCTTTCTTGAAACTGAATTCTTGAGTCTTTTTTATGTGAAGCAATAACCACTGAGTTAGCAATCTCAAAGATTGTAATTTTTTTTGAGGGGTAAAACATGAAAAGTATATATTTCCTTTCCCCACATTTAGTTCTAAATGCCATTTGCCTTTAACTTAGAACTAACTGCTTCCAGACATCCTGCTCAAACCTCAATGTTTCATTTACCCACCATCTACAAATTCTCCTTAAGGTCTTAACCCTTTATTTTCTATTCTTTCTCCTCTCATCATTTAGAAAACAGATAATTTCTAATTTCTTGGGGGAAAAGAAGGGATTAATCAGGTGTGAAAACCTCACTCATCCTCACCTCCAGCAATAAATATTATGATCACCACCATAACAGCTACCCTCAAGCATTTCAGTGCTACTCACATATTCAGCTGTCATATAATGGCCTTGACAATCCTCACAGAGCCCATTTGAGGTAGGTGTTAGTATTTGTAGTTTATGAATACATAAACTGAGGCTCATAGCATTTAGAAGGTTGCCAGAAGTCATACTCCAAGTAGGAGTGCCTCCAAGGCTTGAGCTGCTCTCCTTTTCAGATCCCAACCTTTCAACAGCTGCCCCTTTCTCCAACTCTTCCACAGCCAATGAGACTTCTCAGTTCTGCCTTTCATCTTCTGTTCAACGACACTAGAACAGAATAAAGCCATATTTTCCTTAGAGGCCCTTTTCCTTCTTCCGCTGACAGCAGATGTGCCATGCACATGCTGCCTCTCTCACTGCTCCTCTTCCCTCCTCCTCTCATCTCACTGCCTACCATCACCCCAGGATCATTTCTATCGGAAGCACAGTAATGAAAGCTTTCCCAATTCCAGTTTAATTTTAAACCCAATGCCTCTCATCCTTGGAAGCTTCACAATCATTTCCTACTCTTAGCTGTTCAGACAAAATTACCACCAAAACAGATTTAGAAATGTTACCTCACATTTCTACCATTACAGGTATCAAATAATTTAAATACAAATAATAATTGTAAAGCATGTGTTGCACCCAACAGGAACTGAAAATCTTGCTTGACTCAGAGGAGATGACTTAAACCCCAGTGAGAAAATATGAGTATGATGTAACACTGTAAGTACAAAGCTAAAACCATTATTATAGAATTAAGAACATTAAGGGGAAAAAAATTAAATGTTCAAAACATAAAAAGCTCACGTATCAACTCACCTGTTTTAGGATTTGGTTTTTCACTGATAATTTCTAAGTTATCTTTCTTAAAAACTCTCTTAAATAAAACCAGCATACACATTAAGAATCTACAAAATGGGCTGGGTGCGGTGGCTCACGCCTGTAATTCTAGCACTTTGGGAGGCAGAGGCAGGTGGATCACCTGAGGTCAGGAGTTTGAGACCACTCTGGCCAAAATGGTGAAAACCTGTCTCTACTAAAAATACAAAAATTAGCCAGGTGCAGTGGTGCCCATCTGTAGTCCCAGCTACTAGGGAGGCTGAGGCATGAGTATTGCTTGAACCCAGGACGCAGAGGCTGCAGTGAGCCAAGATCGTGCCACTGCACTCCAGCCTGGATGACAGAGTGAGACTCTGTCTCAAAAAAACAAAAAACAAAAAACAAAAAACAAAAAAAGGAACTTACAAAATGAACACCTTTTAATGAATTTAAAGCAATTTTGAAAGTAATGTAAGAATGATTCAATTAACACCATGCTAGTTAAAAACAAAATGTACCTATCCCATCCATCCCGAGTATTATGGCACAGTTACATTTTAGATCACTTGATAAATTAAAAGCAAAAGTGCTTAACATAATTTAGATAATTCTTTCACCTGTAAGTAATTTGAGTGAATCTGAACTTAACCATTTAAGAAAATGGGAAGGTTAACTGGTACTATACGGTTAAAACAGAAATATGATTCTTAAAATGTACACACTAATTTGCCAAAGTAATTTTCTGCCAAGTATTCAAGAATTAAGTGATATTGACTGCTAATAACATCTCAGCCACTGTGCAGGCGCATATGGTTCTAAGACTCTCTTTTTTTTAAAAAAAATTGTATGTATTTATCTTTACAATTTATTTTTCTTTTCTTTCTTTTTTTTTTTTTTTAGACGGAATCTCACTCTATTACCCAGGCAGGCTGGAGTACAGTGGTGTGATTTTGGGCTCACTGCAACCTCTAACTCCTGGGTTCAAGCGATTCTCCTGCCTCAACCTCCCAAGTAGATGGGATTACAGGCACCACCACCATGCCCAGCTAATCTGTGTATTTTTAGTAGAGACGGGGTTTTGCCATGTTGGCCAGGCTGGTCTTGAACTCCTAGCCTCAAGTGATCCACCCGCCTTGGATTCCCATAGTGGTGGGATTACAGGCATGAGCCATCACACCCAGCTATTTCTACAATTTATTTTTCAACTGAAAAATTGAGACAGTATGTATTTATCATGTACAACATGACTCTCTTAACAGCATCTGAATCCACCTCATTGTAACAAGACTCTTCACTATTGAGTCTATCCTCCAAGCTGAGCTTCAACTTTTTTCTGTAGAACAGGAATCAAAACCAAAAAACCAAACCAGCAGCACAACAAAACCCCTACCTCTTTAAAAGGATAAAGTATCTGGTTACACACCAAGGCATATTAGCTGGATCTAATAGAGTCCTCACCATATAATAGCTGAACTTGAATGTGTTAGTAGAATCAGATTTCTTAAAAACAAATAAATTATGTCACTTCCTTGCTTTAAATAATTGTTGGCTCTCTACATCATCTTTAATGTGAAGTATAATGGCTTGCATACAACTATAATTTAATGAATAAGGAACACTGACAATGTGATCCAAGGTTAAAGTTTACTGTTGAATGATATATGGAAAAAGCACTTATAAAGCCACATAACAGAATAAAAATGCTCACAGGGTATATTTTAGTGGGTTAAAAGAATACTTACTCGAAAAGTTGCAGAGTCACTTGTATAAAAATATTGTGTCACAAGTCTTACTGACTTTCAAAATATAACTGGGCAGAACCCTAACTCAGAAACATTTCAATAATCAGAAATATTCTTGTCATCTAAAAGCAATAACATGGCATTCAAAAATATACATAGCCTGTAATCCCAGCACTTTGGGAAGCCGAAGTGAGAGGACTGCTTTAGGCCAGGAGTTTGAGGCTAGCCTGGACAATAAAGAAAGGCCCTGTCTCTTAAAAAAAAAAAAAAAAAAAGAAATTAATAATAATAATATTAAAACTTAGCCAGGTGAGGTGGTGCATCCCTGTAGTCCCAATTACTCAGGAAGCTGAGGTGGGAGGATCCCCTAAGCTTAGGCGTTCAAGGCTGCAGTGAGCTACGATGGTGCCATTATGCTCCAGCCTGGGCCACAGCAAGACCCTGTCTTTAAAAAAAAAAAAAAAAAAAAAACTCCCTAATGAATGCTAATTTGTAATATTTTATTGTAACATGCATTATATAGAAGTTTATTATACCTTTGGGAAGGAAGCAAAAGGCAAATTAGAAAAAGTTTAAGTATCCACTCTTTTGCGTGTGGTCACACTCCACTTTAGAAAGTTAACCAAATTATAACCTATACATAAATTACCACACAATTTGAAGAGATCCAATTATTTTATTGTAGATAAAACACATTCTTTCCAATAGAGTCAAACTGACAGAGTAACAGTTCAATTCAAAAGGGAAAAAACTGCTAATCACTTATTCCTTATCGTGCAGTATTCATTTTCATATGCTGCATGAGCTTTAAACAATTTCTTCAAGAATAAAAAAGTAGCTGACTCATAAGTCAAATGATATTCCTATGATACAAAAAGATTTTGTAAAAAACGGTTGGCTTTCTTTCAAAATAGCTATCTCGTAGCATAACAAATACTTTTATTCATTCTATATGTGCTAGGCACTGGTGACACAGCCTTAATAATATTACAAATACAAATAAACAAACATGAAGAGTCACGTAACCATAAACAAAATACAAAGGGGAAACCGATTAGGGATTGATCTTGCTTAGAAAGGAAAAGAGCAGAGAAGGCATCCCGGAAGTGGCTACCATTTGAATTGAGCCTGGTGGAATCGGCGGGATTAGTCAGATGTGGCTGGAGTTCAGCACAGACTGAAGCTGGCTAGGGCACAAAGAAATGTGGTTGAAAATCTAGGCTTTGACTAACAATATGTTTATGTATATAAAATGTGTTATATAAGTTTTGAAACAATGTATTTGCTCCCCTCCTAGGTTTTCTTTTATTTCAATTCCAAAATAATATATTTGTTAAAACTCTGAAAAGGCCCAAATAGTAATGCACTTTATGTGATGCAAACAACACTTAATTTAGGTTCAGTTTAGTCAACAAATCATTACCCTCAAGCACTGAGAAATTTCTCACTTGCAGATGAGGCACGAGTGGGACAGAAATCCAACCCAGAATAGCAGGGTAAGTAACCCAATTCCTATAGCAGTGACATTGTGAACAGAGTGGGCAATAACTAGAGACATGGGGGGAAATCCAATGGCCATTACAGGACACTGTGATGGCAATATTTTACTCTGGAGACACATTTCCTTCCAGCAGAGCACAACGCAGGGCATGCTATCAACAGGCTAGTTAACTAGCAGGTTTTGATCATCAGAGTGAAGATGGAATCTCTACAATGCAAAGATCAAGATATCCTCCTCAGGTATTTAACTTGCTTTGCCAATTCATTTCTTCGTGTTGAAATTATTTATTAAGCATCCTATATATACAAGGTTTTGTACTGTCTACCACAAGGAAACAAAAATATAGTTTAAGACTATAAGGGCCTTAAGAAATACTATTCCATCTGAGTTTACTAGGCTAAATTTCAAACAAAGAAGAGTAGCACAATTACACTTTTTCAAGCAGTGTATAGTATTGGTGGAAGGTGTTCCTCAAAGCATACCTTATTCACTGGAAAACAGACAAGTGCTGTTTTACTGCTTTATTCTTGAGTAAAATTTTTAGGTTAATTTCAAGTTATCCCCACAGCTCTGCTCATTGCCCTCTTCTTTTATTGTTTTTTTTTTTTTTTGCCAGATTTAATTTCCTGTTCATACAAAAAAAAGTTGAAATGGTTTCTCCTCACTTGAACTTTAGTAGCAACCCATGACCTATGATGTCATAATGTCTCAAAAACATCTTTGTTTAAAATGTATACTGAATATTCCAATTCATCATCACCATAGTAACTTACCGATTAAGTTTAAAATACAGACTTAAAGCCATGTTAAAACATTTTCAGTGGATTCAAGATAAATTTTAAAAGGGAACAGAAATATTCCTCTGTATAGTTAAATTGGGTAGAATCTTAGTTGGAATCTGAAAATTCTGCAACTTAAGGAAAAAATTGTGGATCTTAAATTAGGACTGTCAAGTCAAATAGAGCAAACTTGAAACCCTACTTCTATATTTCTATGCTTCTAAGTATAGATGTATAATATACTGGGAGTCATAATATGAAGCAGTTAGTGTTAATTCCTAAAACTTGTTATTCTTCTCACATTTACATATAAAAAGCTGATTTAGATCACTTCAATACCTAACTATATTATTCACAAAAAATATGTACAGCAAGTCATTCTTCAACTGCTTCAGAAAACTGAAGTGAAAATATTTAACATATTTAGTAAGAATTTCCATATCATGTTTTCCTCATCTAGACTTGAAAACTAGAGTGGCAAACAAACAAAAAACTAGAGTAGCACAATTATAAGAAAAAAAACTATTCTCTTTTTATTCTTTAAGAAAAAACTTTGGAAATTCTTCTAAAAGACCTTGAAATCACAACGCTGCTGCTGAAAATGCAAGAAAACAATTATGCCAGAAATGGCAAAATGTAAGACTTTATAGGCTTTTGTTTGTACAATATAAATAGAATGAAATTACAATAATATCATTAATCCCTATGAAATAGGGAAAAAGAATTTATAAGCAAAATAGCTATGTCTAAAATCAAAAGAAAAAGCTTACCCAACATAACCTACTTCTTAAACGAATGCTTTTAAAACAACAAAATCAATTTACATAGTACAATTCAAAGAAACATGAATTGATATTATTAATAATAAATCTTGCCTGGCCTCTACAATTAACAGCAGAACTCTTAATTTCTTTAAAAAATTAAGAAACTTCTTAATTTCTTTAAATGCTAAATAAAATATGATCTGTAATATATAATCTCCTGCCATTATATTGCTCTTAAATTTTAAGTCAATAAAGATTCCTACTTTGAATCATATCACCGAAATGGCCCAAATAATTGAAGAATTAAAGACATAGCAGCTTCTATTAATAAGTTTAGACTAGTGTTGATATACCTTAAAAAAATTATATAATGCATACTGTTAGTACCTCCACAGGAACATCTGAGGAATTATTCATCTAATTATCTTTGGAGGTCTAGGGGCAAATCAAGCATCTTCTCTGAGTAAGTTAAAAATAAGGAACAATAAGATTTTAAATAAAAATCTTTAGGTTTTAAAGCAATTTGTGACTACTATGTATTCATGTAGCCTAAAGTTAAGGAGAGACTAAGAGGAAGACATTTCCAATGCTCAAATCTTAAAATGTTTAAGCATTTGCAAACCTAATGAATATACTTATATTTCTACAACAAAACAATACTTTGTTTATAAAAATATTTATAGTATGTAAATCCTTTGCACTAGACATTGTGCCTGGCACCAGAGCTACAAAGATTATTTGCCATAGGATCATTAACTGAGGAAAAGGACTACTGTTCACTTAGCTATTAGCTATTTATTATTAATACATTAAAGTAACAAGAATTACTCACCAGCCTGCATCAAAATCACTTCTTAAAAGGATATTCAATTATAGGCAAAAAGGACACTGGAGTAAAAATAAGACTCAACTGCTTTGTCTTTGAGCTGTTCTCAGTGAGCACTGTGGAGATGAAGCACTGAGGAAGTACACTGTGGTTGTGAGGCTGGCCTGCCACTCTGGAAGTCTGACACCAGACTGACGTCACATTCAAACATGTCATTGCAGCCGCAAATTAAGCCAGCTCCTCCAGGAAGAATCTGTTGTGATTATGCATGCCTTCCAGCCATAAGAGTAAAATATGATTTCAATTCCCTTAAAATTGGCATATAGCATAGGATAAAACACCAAGATATATGGCTGCAAATAGTTACTGAAGAAAACGTTTACTGAGTATTAAAATAACCTTAGCTCTAAATAAATGCAAATTTCTTGTTTAAACTGTAAGCACACCAACTAAAATGACTCTAAAAAGTTTTTCCTGTTTTTTCCAAGATGATATATATTTGTTTCAAAAATTCAAGTAATAAAAGGTATATAAAAGGCTAAAATTGCCTGGAATTCCACCACCCAGAAGTGATGATGATGGTTGCTCAGTTTTATTGATCACTTACTATGTTAAGCACTGTACAAGTTCACGTGAGCCTCATAACCCAACAAGATAGATTCTATAGTAGTCATCTCCATTTTACTGAAGTAACTAAGGCACAAAGTAGTTAAGTAATTTGCCCACAGTCACAATGCTAATAAGTGATTAAATAGGATTCAAATCCAGGTAGAGTGCCTGCGCTGCCCAGACATTTGATTACCAAGGTATACTAACTAGCAGAAAAGATAAGAGTTGTTAACATTGTGGTGATATCATTTCAAACCAGAGTTTGTAATATAAACAGGTATTTATTCAACAGAAGGAAATAAAACTATACATATTGTTTTGCAACATGCTTTCTTTCACTCAACAATATGCTGTGGACAGGTTTCCATGTTAGCAATTACATTCCTAACTTTGCTTTTGTGATGACTGCTCAGATATCTTTGTGCTTTTCTGTGTTTAGCTATGTAGGATAATTCTCAGAAGTGGAACGGATAGGTCAAAACACGTGCATGTTTTCAACATTTACACACACTATCCTCCAAAAAGAGGTAACAATGTATATTTGTACCTCAGTGCATTAAATTTCTCCTTTCCCCACATCTCAGCTCATATTGAATACTGACAATTATTTTTCTTCTTTGCAAGAAAGCCATCGCACTGTTTTAACTGTGTGTGTCTATGTTCCAATTTAAAGTGAGGTTAAACCTTTCTTCATACGCCTATTCACACAGAAGGCAGTACAGCTTAAAGGTCAAAAGCACATCAGCTATGAAGTCAGATGACCCCAGTTCAAGCCCAGCTCCTTCTCTCAACAGTTTTCTGACCACAGGCAGGTTACTTAGCCTCCCCGTGACTCCATTTCCTTACCAGAAAATAAACATAATAATGTAATACTCATGAGATTTTTCTGATTATTGTATGAGAAAAACCATGTCAAGCAATTAGAACAGTACTTACCACATTGTAAGTGTTTAAACGTTGACTGACATTTAGTGGCTGACTGTATTTCTTCTACAGTTCATGCCCTTTACCCAAAATGGGGATTTTTAACAGTGTATGGGCAAACCATTTTACAAAACATATTGTACATACCTTGTTAGAATGCTACTGATATAAAAATTTTTAGATACCTCAATCTGAGTTGTCTTACAACTAAATCTAGCACGCAACATAACTGGTGCTAAAACAAATTCCTTTCATATGAAATTGCTGTAACAAAAATTAAAAATAGCACCTCAAGTTGAGAAAACAAAATTATTTCATCATGTAATTTGAAATATAGATAAGCAAGCCAACACAGTTTGCTATAACCAGAAGGATTTGCATATGTTTTAGAGAAGTAGTGATTCATGATCTTTCTCATTTTTTTCAGTGAAGGCTTTGCTAGTTTCAAATATGTTCAAGTTTAAACTCCTCATACAATAAAAGAAAACAAATCCATTCTCAGAAACATGAAAAAGAAGTCAATGAAACAACTTTTCCACAGTTCTAAAAGCCAAGGACAGCCCCCTTTAAAAAACATAAATCAGAGAAACTAAAAGATAATAAAAAACATAAACCATAACCTATAAACACTGTATGAAGATTAAAATATAGGAAGCTTACTATCTTTACCCCCAAATCAATTTGATCTTCTATTATATAATAAAGGCTTCACTGTTCTCATCAGACAGCTGTAACAAAACACCTCTAAAAACTTACTGAGAAGGAATTTTGTATTAACCTGGCAGAGCTGGTTTAGGTGTATTCACTGTTGTATATGCTATAAAATCACCCCATTTGAAGGCAGACATTTTTGTAATAAAATTGCAGCACAATGTTTGCATAATCACACAGTGGTATGGTGGTTCTGCATATGGCTGCCAGGAGAAAAACAATACATCGAATCAGCAGGGATGTGTCAAGAGACTCTGGAAGCTTATGAGGGATACTAACAAGCATCAAGTCAACGAAGTGTTTGGTTTATGAAGTTACCAGCAACCCTCCACAGCTTCTCTAGAACCTGTGAAGGTCAGGCCCTTTAATACAGCCACCGTTTACAGAAGGACTGCCACAGGGAAAACACAGTTGTGAAGGGGGGCATAAGATAAGGTCCCTACTCTCAAGGCCCTAACAGCCTGAAATGACAGTTTAATAAGAAGGAGAAAGAGCTGTAAACAGATCATTATAACACAACCTCATTTGTAGAGCACAGAAGAGGAAATGGCTAAATGCCTGGGGGAATCTGGAAAAGGCTTAACAAACTGACAGCTGACCTGACTGTTTCAAGAGGCGATTTCAGTTAGAGGTAGCAGTAGTTATAAAAGCGCAAATCTAAGATGTAATCTAAATTTTACATTTAAAAAGGATGTCCTGTTAAAGAGAAACTATTCATTTAAGGAAAAGAATAGGTTACAAATAGGGCAATTCTCACAAGTTCCTTGTAAAATTCTGCCCAGTTTTCCCCAAATGTCACTGATGGCAAGTTTAGCTTTCTCAATTCTGCCCAAACCACGTTCTAGGAAAAGAAGCTGAGGTAGACTGGGGATCAATGCTCCACTACTTCGTGAGAGCTAATAAACTTCTTTAAATCAAGGGGAATCCTAACTCTCAATTAATCCTGATTCTCTTTTCACGTTATCTCTATACTATTCGTCAGGAACAATGTTTCATTAAAAAGCCACAGAAAAAATCCAGTGAGGGCCTCCAAAGTATTCTCCACCAAATAACATGTTTCAGCACATTCCTCAGCAATATTTGTGATAATGACTAAAGAT
This sequence comes from Pongo pygmaeus, assembly GCF_028885625.2. NCBI lineage: Eukaryota > Metazoa > Chordata > Mammalia > Primates > Hominidae > Pongo > Pongo pygmaeus. The sequence goes on along the minus strand of NC_072383.2, from coordinate 19,734,940 downwards.
GTAATTGTGATATTTGTAATTTTTCAGCCTTTATGTTACTTTACTTCTCAGTGCCATTTAAAACTTTGACCACTCTGTTCTTCAAAGTGCCAGCTTTGACCTTGACTTAACCTAGTTTCCCAGCATTCACTCTAGTAAACAGGCTTATGTTCAAACAACTAAATCCAGCACTGAGGTGTTCTGAATACCATAAATTGGTACCAATTTACTCATCACACATATTCAAAGTAGTTCTTTTAATGGGTAAGAAACAGATCTTCTACCAATCTCTTTTCCATACAGTACCTAACAGTGCTGTACAACATGATGCATGCAAATGTTTCATCAGTTGACTACTGATTTTTATTGCCTAGGTCATTTAATACAAATTGTTCAGATCAGAAAAATACTAGTATGAGAAAAGCACAACTGCTTATTAAATCCCAAGTTTAAACAGAGGCAAAAATTAAGGATAATGATAACCTCCTTTTCCCCTTTTTCCCAAATTTCCAAATTCATTTATTTTGGTATAGCACATACCATTTGTTCATGACTTAAAAAAAGAAAAACCAAAGTAACACTAATTACAAAAGTCAATTTTAAAATAATTTGAAAATATGGTGTCTTTCTCTCTCTCATATCCTCATTATCTTCTGCTAAAAGTTGGTAATCAGGTAAGGAGTAAATCAGCTTACAGAAATTAAACTCTCACACCTAATGCTTACCTGAGGTAGGTTTCAAATATCCCATGAACTTACGGCACAGGTAACCACTATATAAACTGAAGTAGAGTATAAGAATAAACTATGCTACCAAAGAAGACAATCGACGTAGGTATGGGGCCAACAACTTCTAAACACAATGTTAGTCTAGTCATCCTCATTTGATACTGACATAATAGTTCAGATATTTTTCATCCACTACCCAAGAAATGTTCAAGGGTTGCTCCATACTATCACCTTGGTTTTCTTTTAGAGGTGAAATTTCACTACACAGCAACTCTTAGAAAAAGTAACTGGAAGAGTTGAATGATTTAAGAATCAAATGAATCCATAAACACCTGCTTAGGAAGAGACCATTTATAACGAAAAAGCCCTTCATACACTAGAATCTTCCTCCTCAGAGAGTGACAACTTCTAAAATACATTTGCTTACTAATGTGATTCAGAACTATTTAATTTGAAAATATCAAGTTCTCAAGTTATCAATGACAAAGTTAGCCCTCTAAAGCCAGTTTAATAAGAGACTTAGACATTTTTTATTCTCCTTATTTCTTCCAAATCCTTTCTAAATTCTTTCCACTTCTTGTACGAGATTAGTAGCCACAAGTTCCTCCTTCTGAACTCTGTCATAACTTGCATATCTTACTAATTTACATTACTCAGGTCCAGCTCAAATGTTACCTTCTCAGAGAGATCTACCCCAATCTCCCTCACTCAGGTAGTTCCAGTACTACATATTAGGAACAATCAGCATAACCAACAAAATTTAGAGACATGGGTACTTCCGTCTCAAATAATCTGTTAATATAAACTATCTTGCACAATAGGTGGAAAGTATGTACTCATGGAGACTGGACTAACATCTAATAAGTTCATTCATACAACCAAATACAAACCAAAATGAGAAATACAATCTAAAAAGCAGCAATTATTTGAGCAATAAAACTAATCCTATTTCTTCCCTGTGTCCTTGTTTTCATATGGCATCTCAGCTTCTGAGCTATAGGAGAAATGTGTGGTTATATTTATATCTCCCTTGGCATATTTAAACTCTATCTTTGGGTGCTTAAAGACAATTTTTCTCGATGGAAAAAAACAGATTGAGTGGTGATTCTTTTAATGGAATCTTTACATTTTCACCTTAATCACTACAGTTCTAGAAAAATTTCCAGTCAAAGAGTATATATGCAACAAATGTAGTATGAAAACTTAAATTTACTGATTTTATAATTAAATATACAGTAGTAATAAAAAACTAGGTTTGTAAAAATTTGTGCCTTATGAAAGATAATCTTCAAATTCTAGCATAATAAATTCTGATTCAAGAACACGTTGATGAATATGAAATCATAAATATGATGAATATAAAATTAACTCAAGCTTTATGAGTAAATATTTATGCATACATATACAAATATATATACATATATATGTGTACATATATATAAATTTAGTTGTAGTTTCCTTACCTAGGTCCTAAGTATAACCTTTTGGATGAATACACATTTTTTTTAAATTGACAAAAATTGCACATATTTATGTGAATGTACACTTGTGAACGGTAGTTTGTGACTTACACTCTTAACTGTATATAAAATGATTTTCATTCTGAAGGAAATGAAATCTAACTCGTTTTCTACAGAGTCTGATTTACCAACAAAATATCTATTATTCAAGTACCAACAGTCAATTCTACACTTGTACCATCTGCTTGGAAGACACATGGTATGTTTTTGATGCAGGAATAGAATTAAACATATGATAATGTTACTAGTTTCATTATCATCAAAAAAATAGGCCTCAAAGAAACTCCTACAATGGTTGCTTTGTGTGTTAGCTTAATTTACTTATCAAGAAACTCCTGTTTACCCTTTTGTAGGGAAGGAAGAAAATACCCATGTTTTAAAAAACCACAGTACAGGACAGACTGTGTTACGGAGACTCATGATTAAGACACAGCCTTAGGACCTCAAAGACAATTCTATCTCTACAACGGACTCAATGAAAGGTCCTGAAAACTTCGTAAGTTGTCCTTTACTCACCATGATATTGAGAGGTGACAGCGTGGTGGCAGCCCTCGCTCGCTCTCAGCGCCTCCTTGGCCTCGGCGCCCACTCTGGCTGTGCCTGAGGAGCCCTTCAGCCTGTCGCTGCACTGTGGGAGCCCCTCTCTGGGCTGGCCGAGGCCAGAGCGGCTCCCTCTGCTTGTGGGGAGGTGTGGAGGGAGAGGTATTGGCGGGAACCGGGGTGTGCGTGGTGCTCGCGGGCCAGGTAAGTGCAGGCTCGGCGGGCCCCGCACTCGGAGTGGCCGGCTGGCACCGCCAGCCCCATGCAGTGAGGGGCTTAGCACCCAGGCCAGCAGCTTCGGAGGGGGCGCCAAGTCCCCCAGCACTGCCAAGTCCCCCAGCACTGCCAGCCCACCCGCGCCGTGCTCAAATTCTCACCCGGCCTCAGCTGCTTCCCCACAGGGCACGCAGGGCTCGGGACCTGCAGCCTGCCATGCCCCAACCTCCCCTCCGCGTGGGTTCCTGTGCGGCCCAAGCCTCCCCGATGAGCGCTGCCCCTGCTCCGCAGCGCCTGGTCCCATCAACCGCCCAAGGGCTGAGGAGTGCAGGCACATGGGCGTGGGACTGGTGGGCAGGTCCGCCTGCGCCCCAGTGCAGGATCCACTAGGTGAAGCCAGCTGGGCTCCTGAGTCTAGTGGGGACTTGGAGAACCTCTATGTCTAGCTAAGGGATTATAAATACACCAATCAGCACTCTGTGTCTAGCTTAAGGTTTGTAAATGCACCAATCAGCACTCTGTATCTAGCTAATCTGGTGGGGACTTGGAAAACCCTTATGTCTAGCTAAAGGATTGTAAATACACCAATCAGCTCTCTGTGTCTAGCTAAGGGATTGTAAATACACCAATCAGCACTCTGTGTCTAGCTCAAGGTTTGTAAACACACCAATCAGCACCCTGTGTCTAGCTCAAGGTTTGAAAATGCACCAATCAGTGCTCCATGGGGACTTAGAGAACTTTTGTGTCTAGCTCAGGGATTATAAATGCACCAATCAGCACCCTGTCAAAATGGACCAATCAGCTCTCTGTAAAACAGACCAATCAGCTCTCTGTAAAATGGACCAATCAGCAGGATGCAGGTGGGGCCAGATAACGGAATAAAAGCTGGCTGCCCAAGCCAGCAGTGGCAACCTGCTTGGGTCCCCTTCCACACTTTCGCTCTTTGCAATATTATCTTGCTGCTGCTCACTCTTTGGGTCCGCACTGCCTTTATGAGCTGTAACACTCACTGCGAAGGTCTGCAGCTTCACTCCTGAGGCCAGCGAGACCACAAACCCACTGGGAGGAATGAACAACTCCAGACAGGAGGAACGAACAACTCCAGATGCGCCACCTTAAGAGCTGTAACACTCACCGCCAAGGTCTGCAGCTTCACCCCTGAAGCCAGTGAGACCACGAGCCCACCAGAAGGAAAAAACTCCGAACACATCCGAACATCAGAAGGAACAAACTCCGGACACACCACCTTTAAGAACTGTAACACTCACCGCAAGGGTCCGTGGCTTCATTCTTGAAGTCAGTGACACCAAGAACCCACCAATTCCGGACACAATATTGCATAACAGACACAGTCATGTGGTCTCATGTCAACAACTCCAACCAAGACCATCTGACTGCCAACATCAAGTTTTACTGGGGTATGGCTATTTGCCCTTAAAACCAAACAAAAACTAAATATTTCTCTGCTATGAGTGACTTAAAAAACAAAAACAAGTTTTAAATTGACACACTTCTACATTCATATTTCTGATACTGGAGGGCAGATTTCTTTGTCCGTTTTTACACTTCATTTGTATAAATTCCTTTGTCAACAAGTTTTTTCTTTCCTTTTAAATGAAACCACTTATGCTTATTTTGGAAATTTATTGAAAATGTTACACATACTGCTGTCTAGTGTTTAAAAAAAATCACATAAATGGTTTGAGATTTGATTACTTGGCTAATAATAGATTTTTCATTTGTTTAGCAAATATTTAGAGTGTAATGCTTTTTCCATAAAATAAGCATTTTTTCTAGATCCTGTAGGATAATTAAAAAATTAAAAAGAAAAAAGAGAATGTCTAGGTGTGGGTGGGTAAGTGGAATAGATAAGTACAGAAGTAAAATACAAGTGAGAATATTAGATATGCTACTGCACAAATAGACTTTGGCTGCCTAGATCAGAATTCTGCATCAGGTCTTAGGAAAACTATTGTACGTCTCTGTGCCTCAGTTCTTCCTTCATCTCTAAAATGGGTCTAATAACATCTTCTTCACGTAATTGTTACAATGAAACAAATGAAAACATTAAAAGCCTTACAACAATAGTGTCTGACATATAATTAGAGGTCATTATGCAATAGCTATTGTTCTAAAAGACATGTAGATCAGAAAAAAACAGAGAAAAATATAAATGGGCTTTGAGTGTGAATCCTATAAAGGATAGGTAGGATCTGGAGAGCAGAAAACAGGAAGTCATGATGCAAATATATTGGGGTAAAAATGAAATGGTTAGTTTGGCTTAGTTATAATGCAATGGATTAGTAAGGTATATGAAGAGCAGGACTAAAAGGTTGTGAGTGTTAGACAAAGGGACCTGGTGTAACATAGTAGGCCACAAACAGCTACTAAAGAGACAAGGGTTATAATCAAAGGAGATTTATTAGCAGAGGACCATAAGTCACATGGAGGGTTGGCAAGGGTTTGGATTTATCACAAATGCCCTTGAGAAAGCTGATTTTCCCATGAAGTAGTTTCACTTACTGTGATGCGGGGCTTATACTAAGGACCCACCACAACAATTAAAAGCACTAAGCTGGGATCTTAGTGGGCTCCCATTGTCCAGAGGTGATGCAGTGAATGACTACAGAAATGAATATGAAAGAAAATGACATGTGATATGAACTTGAAAACAAGTTTGACTTAGCTTATATTACTGTTTAGATTTTGAATGAAACGTTCTCTTATAAAGGTTTTTGCAAAACAGCTGCTACTGAACTCTAAACCTGGTTAACCTTCAACAACTGCTGCTGTGGCAGAGATTGGTCATTGCTATCCACTGCCCATTCTTTTTTTCTTGCTCAGCTTTATTTAGAGAAGGAATGCACCCTGCGAAAGTACTACATTTCCTGGCTTCCCTTGCAACCAGGTACAGGCATGTTAATTAGGCATAGCCAATGAGGTGGGGGACCTTTGGAAATTAATTCATTTGCCCTTCTGATTTTTATACCTTCTGGACATAATGAGAGCCATTTCAGAGCATGAATTAATCTTGAGAAAATCACTCACATTCTAGGACAGTAAAGCAGGAAAATGGAAGGAACTCTGATTCCAACCCTGGAATACTTATCTCTGGGACTGCTTTACTTGAAAGAATAAACTACTCTGTGTTTAAACTACTCACAGAAGCTCTTCAGCTTAAACTAATTACTGGCATGGGGAACAGGATTAACTCTACAAGAATTAACTATTATTTAGACCCTGGGGCTGAGGAAGCTTCCCTTCCCAGAGGACATGAGAAAAAAAAAAAAAAAAAAAAAAAAAGAAATCACTAGAACAAAATTGGGATTCTTTCCAATAGGAAGAAAGTTGGAAGGAAGAGTGGATAGCAATTTGGTAGGCACCAAGAATGGTCTATCACATTCTGTGACCCCCAAAAAAGTACATTTAATCAATGGAAATGTAATTTAAAATGAAAAAGCCAGTTCTGTGTATTAAGTAACTGAAAACATTAACAATGAGCAACAAAAGATTAAGCTGCCAAAACTTTAAGTTCTGCATTAACAGAAAACATCACAAAAGAGGTACTGGAAACTGGAAGGATATAACCGACTTCCTTATACAGTAAAATTACTGTCAAGTAAAAAAAACTTAAAAATTGCTATCCAGAAAGATTCTCCAATTCTAAATAATCTGTATAACTCTTTGATTCCTAAATTGGTTAAATATTTCAAAAATGTTACCTACATATTAGATATAAAAGACAAAACAAGAAAGGCATAAGGCATAATAATTTAAATAACAGAGCACATTCAGTTCTTAAATACTGTTCTTAAAAAGTATGTTCAGATGACTGAAGATCAGACATAAAAAATTATGACTATCCAAACACAAACTTTAAAAATGGACCAGTTTCACAGCTTTTCTTTGAAAAATTTCATAACAATATATGCTAGTGTTACCTAACTACAACAAAAAATTCCAGATTGTTCATAATTTAATTTGGAAGTCCAAGAGTCAGTTCAGGATCTCAGCATAAATATTTAGTGTTGACAGGAATGTAAATGGTGCAGGTGCTATGGAAAACAGTTTAGCTCAAAAAGTTGGACACAAAATTGCCATATGACCTAGCAATTCAACTCCCAGGTATATATACCCAAGTAATTAAAAACAGGTATTCAAACAAATACTTGTACATATATGTTCACAGCAGTACTATTCATAATAGCCAAAAGGTGGAAAGAACCCACATGTCCAATCAACAAATGAATGGAAAAACAAAACGTAGCATTTACAAATGATGGAATATTATTCAGCCATAAAAAGGAATGATGTACTGATACATGCTACAACATGAATCACAAAACCATTATGCTAAGTGAAAAAAGCTAGATACAAAAGATCACATCTTGTAGAATTTCATTTATAAGAAATGCCCCAAATAGTAAATCCGTAGAGACAGAAAGCAGATTAATCTT